>NC_056602.1:27636174-27811174 GCF_018340385.1 Cyprinus carpio | reverse complement strand
TACACTGGCTACCAGTAGCCGCTCGCATCAAATTCAAGGTACTGATGCTTGCCTACAAGACGACCACTGGCACGGCGCCAACATACCTAAGCTCATTAGTTCAACCTTATGTGCCCTCCAGAAGTTTGCGCTCTGCAAGTGAACGACGCATTGTGGTGCCATCCCAAAGAGGTTCAAAATCACTCTCACAGACCTTTTCCTGGACTGCGCCCAGCTGGTGGAATGACCTCACAATCTCAATTCGAACAGCTGAGTCTTTACTCATTTTCAAAAAACATCTAAAGACTCATCTTTTTCGCCAGAACTTAACCAACTAATACTAGTACTTACCTTTTCTTTTCTTGTCTATCATATTCTTAAAAAAAAAAAAAAAGAAAAAAAAACCTGGCTAAGTGTTCTGTACTAGACAAACTGAGACTTGTCATGGCACTTGTATACCGTTGTTGTTCTCTTGTTGATCTGATTGTTTCTATTGTTCTCATTTGTAAGTCGCTTTGGATAAAAGTATCTGCTAAATGATTAAATGTAAATGTAAATGTAAATTTAAAAAAAACATGGCAAAGTAATGATCTTGCAAAAAAATTATTTGGTAATGTGTGAGCATGTTTGATTGTGCATGTGTCAAGACAACTTCCTATTTAAACCACTACTTAAAGCAAGTTCCTGTAGAGTTCCTGTGCTTATTCTCATCATGGCTGATGGTGAGAAGGTGATCTATACTTCCCTGGAGATGCTGATCGCTGTAGGATGCTGCCTGGGGAACATGCTGGTCATCTGGGCAGTGTGGTCATGCCGTGCCTTGAGTCAGACCACATTCTGCTTCGTTGTGTCTCTGGTGGTGGCTGATCTTCTGGTGGGAGCTATCAATACTGCTATTTTATTTGCTAATATGATTAATTTTTATTTTAAATTTCAGAATGTGTTATTGTATCGGCAATGCAGTTTTGGTCATCCTAATGAAACATTAAAATTATTGTCTTTGATTTATATATATATATATACATATATACACACACTGTCCCTCCAACAGTCTAATAGCACTCTAGATTCTATTTCTATTGTTTTCTTTTTATTTATTTATAAAAAAAAAAAATTACCACTAACTGGGACTTGTAACAGGACTAACATAGCACTTTCTTTTGTTCTCTTTTTTATTTCGCTTTGGTTAAAAGCGGCTGCTAAAAGATAAAAGGGTGACTCTTTCAGTGACTTATTCTAAAAAGAATACAAACCAAACCAGTTGTGAAACCAAAGAACATCTCATATATGTACTTTATAACAAAGCTTTTTTATTATTATTTTAAACAACTTGTTTTGTACAAACCCGATTCCAAAAAAAGTTTGGACACTGTACAAATAGTGAATAAAAACAGAATGCAATGATGTGGAAGTTTCAAATTTCAATATTTTATTCAGAATACAACACAGATGACATACTGTATCATATGTTTAAACTGAGAAAATGTATAATTTTAAGGGAAAAACAAGTTGATTTTAAATTTCATGGCATCAACACATCTCAAAAAAGTTGGGACAAGGCCATGTTTACCACTGTGTGGCATCCCCTCTTCTTTTTATAACAGTCTGCAAACGTCTCGGGACTAAGTTTAGGAATAGGAATGTTGTCCCATTCTTGTCTAATACAGGCTTCTAGTTGCTCAACTGTCTTAGGTCTTCTTTGTCGCATCTTCCTCTTTATGATGCGCAAAATGTTTTCTATGGGTGAAAGATCTGGACTGCAGGCTGGCCATTTCAGTACCCGGATCCTCCTTCTACGCAGCCATGATGTTGTAATTGATGCAATATGTGGTCTGGCATTGTCATCATACAAAATGCAAGGTCTTCCCTGAAAGAGACGACGTCTGGATGGGAGCATATGTTGTTCTAGAGCTTGGATATACCTTTCAGCATTGATGGTGCCTTTCCAGATGTGTAAGCTGCCCATGCCACACGCACTCATGCAACCCCATACCATCAGAGATGCAGGCTTCTGAACTGAGTGCTGATAACAACTTGGGTTGTCCTTGTCCTCTTTAGGCCAGATGACATGGCGTCCCAGTTTTCCAAAAAGAACTTCAAATTATGATTCGTCTGACCACAGAACAGTTTTTCACTTTGCCACAGTCCATTTTAAATGAGCCTTGGCCCAGAGAAAACGCCTGCGCTTCTGGGTCATGTTTAGATATGGCTTCTTTTTTGACCTATAGAGTTTAAGCCGGCAACGGCGAATGGCATGGTGGATTGTGTTCCTGTACTCAGTATTCCTGAGCCCATGTTGTGATTTCCATTACAGTGATGCAGTGCCGTCTAAGGGTCCGAAGATCACGGGCATCTAGTATGGTTTTCCAGCCTTGACCCTTACGCACAGAGATTGTTCCAGATTCTCTGAATCTTTGGATCATATTATGCACTGTAGATGATAATAACTTCAAACTCTTTGCAATTTTTCTCTGAGAAACTCCTTTCTGATATTGCTCCACTAATTTTTCGCTGCAGTATTGGGGGAATTGGTGATCCTCTGCCCATCTTGACTTCTGAGAGACACTGCCACTCTGAGAGGCTCTTTTCATACCCAATCATGTTGCCAGTTGACCTAATAAGTTGCAAATTGTTCCTCCAGCTGTTCCTTATATGTACATTTAACTTTTCTGGCCTCTTATTGCTACCTGTCCCAACTTTTTTGGAATGTGTAGGTCTCATGAAGTCCAAAATGAGCCGATATTTGGCATGACATTTCAAAATGTCTCACTTTCAACATTTGATATGTTATCTATATTCTATCATGAATAAATTATAAGTTTATGAGATTTGTAAATTATTCCATTCATTTTTTACTCACAATTTGTACAGTGTCCCAACTTTTTTGGAAACGGGTTTGTACATCACTGCAGGCTAATATTTGTAATATTGTACAGACATATTATTGTGCACTGAACTACACATACATGTGCACTTTTATCCACATTCAGCCAGAGACCTCATACAGTTACTCAGTTAACTACCAAATACTATAGATATATACTTGAAAGGGACTTTGTTAACTAGTTACTCTCAGACTTTGTGGTGTTTTTAGGTGCAAACAAACAAGTGTAACTGCAACCTGAAGTAAGATTAGAAAGGTTTAATTTGAAAAAAGTGATTATATATATATATATATTAGTGCTGTCAACCGATTAATCACATCCAAAATAAAAGTTTTTGTTTATGTAATATATGTGTGTATATAAATACACACACATATTTTTATTTTTAAAATATTTATTATGTATTTACATGTGTATATTTATATAATTTATATTATATATAAATATGTTTAATATACAAACATATTTTTCTTAAATATATACATGTATGTGTGTGTATTTATATATACATAAAAATACACAGTACAAATACATATATTACATGAACAAAAACTTTTATTTTTGATGCGATTAATCGGTTGACAGCACTAATACATACATATATACATGCTGTGTGTGTGTGTGTGTGTGTGTGTGTGTTTCTTTAGTCTGTATTTATTGTACTGTGGAGTCATGTCATTGGCTCCTCCTGTGGACTGGTTTTCACATGAACTCGTCCATCATGGCTGTCAGTGGTATTACTAGCAGGAGTCCTGCTGCTGTTTGTATCTGCCTGCTGCTGTTGACCAATCACCCTCCTCCAAATCTTCCAGTACTCCCGCTTTATCTTAGCGATTTTGAAGGCGTACACGACAGGGTTTACCATCGAGTTGGCATGAGAGAGGAGAATGCCAAAGTACAAAGCAATGGGCGGTACATGTATACTCTGGTTATAGTATGTGATGGATTTTATCGTGTGTAACGGCAGCCAGCAAACAATAAAAAGAGCCAAGACTAAAACCAGAGACGTAGCCAGTTGGTGCTCCTTTTGTTTATATGTACTGGTTTCAGCTGACATAACTGCTCTTCCACTTCTAATTTTTAAAAAGATGTAGCAGTACAAAGCGATCATGACTGCCAACGGAGGAAGAAAACAGCCCTCAAAGATAAAGTGGATCAGGTATGTAATGGGAATGACAGCAATGAACTGACAGTCTATGGAGGTGGAGTTGTAACGTGTCAGTGTGTCATGGTTGTACCATCCAAACATGGGTAAGAAGCCCAGTAAAGATGCCAGTATCCAGCACACAGCGGCGAGGAACCATGAGCGCTTCTTGGTGACTGTAGACTTGTACCTGTAGAGCAAAGGAGTGCGTCAAAACCAATTTTGTACAGTATTTCTTAAAATTAACATTGCACCGAATGTTGCAAATGTCATTTTGCATTAGGATCTGAAAATGCTTCTATTTCACGTTATAATAAATTATTAAAAATATTTCAATAAATACATTATACTTACAATATACATACAATAATTAAATATTTTTCATTACAAGCATAGAAATTGTATGAAAAGTCTTTAGCTTCAAAGCAAGACAATCTGCACAAAGGAGTTGACATGATGAATTTATTTATTTATTTATTTATAAATGATTATTTAATCATTTATTTGATTATTTGATCTAAAGATAGCAGAGAATCTTAAATATTTCTTCTTAATTTCACAGATTTTTTAAATGTTTCAAAATTCTAAAACTGTCCCTTTCCAGGTTTAAATGAAGAAAATTCCATATCTCCAATGTTGTTTCAAATTTTTGAATGTGTCCCCTCTCCAATATAATACAATATAATATAATATAATATAATATAATATAATATAATATAATATAATATAATATAATATAATATAATATAATATAATATAAATGAGCAATATCACAGGAATAGTCATGAGATATGGCTGTATATCAGCACGGCTATGATACAACAGTTTGATGGCATGAGTGTGTAAATACATAAGAAACAAAAACAGAGTGTCTTTAAAAACCCTCTTTTGTGTAGAACTACTTCATTCCAACACGGATTCAAATCTAAAGTTGACAGTTCAACAGCTGAGCCCAAGCTCCGTTACTAATTCCAAAAGATCACTTTAGAACTAGTAACGAAGGAACGCTGAGTTGCTTCATTAAAAACTTATTGTATTACTGTATTAAAAGCAGTGCTGTATGTGTAGTAGAGTATTATAAGAGAGAGATTGACTCTGACACAGCATTCATTCTTTAGCTAAATCTCATATTCACAATAAAACATTAGTTTGAATGTAAGCTGAGGAAATATCTTTGTCGTACTATCCTTTCATCTGTTAAGAGTGATTTCCGATGACAGCGCTGCTCAATACATTTGTTGGCTGCATCTTAATATGCTGCTGAAATTAAAAATAACTTCCTTGTTTACAACAGTCTCTTTCAACATTAAAGCCTTCACTGCTGACTCATAAAAACCATAGACTGTAAAAAAGACAGATGACACACATTCACTCTCTTCCACTGAAGAAAAGTGCAGCCGCCAGTTTCCAAATAGGGCGCTGACATCCTGTCCTGATTAGGGACCTGAATTTGCGTTTAATTTACATTTAAAATTTTTCCTTTCTCTTTGAAGTGTTACAAGCTCTTGGTGCATGAAGAAGATCTGTAAAGTTGCAAAGACTAAAGTCTCAAATCCAAAGAGATAATCTTTATAAAAGTTAAGACTCTGCCATGCCCCCTAAAACGGCTCGTTCAAACACGCCCCCACATCTCTACATCACTATGTGGAAATATTTGCGTAATGCCGCCCAAATGTTCATGCAAAGAAAGAAGGCGTGGTTTCAGTAACACTGTTAGTGTATAAGCAGCATGTCAGGGAGATGCTGTGTGTATCTAGGCGAAAGCAAAACACTTTATTTGGCCTTCCGAAAGTAGATGCATTTAGGAATCTTTAAGATTACTTACAATAGAACAGCAACGCATTTTATGGACGACCGTTTCATGAACCTAGGAGAGGAGGTAATTCTGACTTTGCTACGACAATCTGGCGCTTCTGAATCAGCTTCTGTAAGTATGTTTTGTTTTTAGTTTAAGTATTTGCTACTGAGTGTTCAAATGCAGAGTTTTGTGTGTCGTGTGTATGTGTGTGTGTGTGTGTGTGCACAGTGGAGTCAGCTGTCTTAACCGTCCGTGGCTTGTATACTGCAAACACATAGGAGCTTTATCACTGTGTCTGTCACGCGACTCTGTTCCCCTTTCGGGCTTGAACTGATGGTAAAACTAAGTACATTATTAACTATTATTAACTATTACCTATTAAGTCTTTACATTTATTTTAAAAGATGAAGCTCGCGATTAGGGAAAGGGGCGTTACATTTCATGATTCCTTTAAAGGGACTTTGACTGGGACCAGCCACCTAGGGGCAATCGAAATGTTTTGGCTTCACTTTTCAGCACTTGTGAGGCACACTTGGTAACACACTCTTGCCACTGTCTAATGGCAAAATAATGTAACTAAAATCAGCCACACGAACAAACACACACAGTTTCCCAAAACGAAATGGTGTTAGTAAATACTACTATTATTTGTATAAAATATTATTTATTGAATAACAATATTTGATACACTTTCTATAAAGCCTGTATTTATAATACATTATAAGGGTATTCTTAAGGCATTATAATGAATATTATAATACTTACGTATCTGTGGTTATAAGTTTAAGAGTATAATTATTTATAACACACAATGAACAACATATTAAATCTACTTCATTTACAGTATAATGGACTGTATCATATCTAGATATTGTTTATTTAAGATCTGCACAGTATCTTACTACAGCTTGTGAGTGGTTAGATGTTGAGTGTATTAGAATGTTTCCTGTGGAGCTAATGTTAATTAATTGATGTGAGCTTAATACTCCAACTGAAAAAAAATGCAATGTTTTATATGGTTACCCTTAATCAATCGACTATAAGCAGCTATTATATTAGTATGCTCAAGAATGGTGGAATCTAGTATGGTAGGATAAGTTGATGTACTTGCAAAGACACTTATAGTCAGTTTATCTGTTGGTTGACCATCAAAATAAAGTGTTATCATATATTTACAGTAGCAGACATATTAATACTCTAATGACCGCTAGTTGATATGTAGTTGCAGAGTTAAAAGTTGATGCAACGTCTTCATTGTGTTATAAATCATCATACTCTTAAAAGCTATAACCACAAATAAGTAAATATTATATTAAAACTGTTCTTATGAATATTCATGAGATGATATGAACATATTATAAGGTTTTTTATTATTATAATGCCTTAAGAATACCCTTATAATGTATTATAAATACAGGCTTCATAGAAAGTCTTACCAAATATTTAATAAACAACAACACCTTCTATGGGATCAAATTCCTGCCAAATGTATTGCAGTCACAGATAAAAAAAAAAAATAGCAAGCGTGAAAACAAAATTTTAAAGAGGAAGTATGAGCGAGGATACAAGGGTGTATCCTATGCGGAAGTCTTTTTTGGTGAAAAACCTGATGCACATATAAATTCTCCTCCCCCTTCACATCTGTAGTGATAATTTAAATTTTACCTTTGCAGTTTAAATAAACCATACATGTCATATTTCAACAGGGCATCTTGCTTTATTAATAGTAATTACGAATGTCATAAATAAACTTTAAAAACATAAGGGCAGTTCCCTTTAGTGCAGCTGATGAAGTGATGCTTGAGTGGTCAAGAATATTCCAATGTACAAACAATTGTTCCTTTGATTCCACTGTCCTCATTTTTTTTCATGCATCCATCCCTCATATCCACCATAGAGGGGTGGAGCTAAGACACAAGGAAAGGAGATGAGGATGCACAAATATGAAATGAGAAGCACCCAATCTGCACAAGAGCTGACATGATCAATGAGCTTTATTTGATTATGTATTTGAATTTTTTAATCTAAAAGGTAGTACAGAATCTTAAATATTTCGCTTTTGCTTTCAACAAACTTGAAACGCATTAAAGCCCATTGCTCATGTCATTTCAAAGCCCTCTGGAAGCCGACTCACCTGAAAGGGATACAAACCCGCAGACATTGGTCCACAGCAATAGCCAGGAGGGTGAGCACTGACGCTTGCAGCGGCACGATGAGAAAACAACAGATGAAGAGACAGGCGTGGAAAGGGATTTTGATGTGGATGTCCACAATAACAGCCAGAGGAATTGCCACGGCCCCAACCAGAAAATCAGCCACCGCCAGAGACACGATCAAGCAGAAAGTGGGTTTGTTCAGGGCTCCACTTTTCCACACGGCCCAGATCACCAACATATTGCCCAGACAGCATCCCACTGCAATGAGCACTTCAAGAGAGATGTAAAAGAATCCTCCACCTGATACCATTGTACTTACAGGACTGGAAGCCTCGGTGTGAATACTAGAGTGCAAATTGCTATATCAGGCAGAGAGGAAATAGGCTATTTTTCACTCTACCAAGAAAACAAAAAAAGCCTTCACACTTTCAGATCTCTTCCGGAGGAGGATCATTTAGTGGTTTAAGAGTGTGAGTTACACAAACATATGAAGCATAATGAAGCATTACACTCATAATACACTGTACACACACAACACTAACATGCAAGCTCGTCAAGCAACTTCAGATTCACCACAACTAACAGCTGATGACACTATACGGTCAGATTAAGATTAAATTAATTTACGATTGACATAAATGATAAATTAGAGGAGATACACCAATACTAACACTTGTTTTTCAAACCAGCATGGCCAGGGTGACATCAGTTGAAAGGAACAATTGTTTCAGAGGCAAAGATATCATCACATTTTGATAACAGCTTTTTTCTTCACATGCATTGATGAATCATGCACAATAAAAATAAATATATATAAATGCAATTTTGATTACTTTATATCTTGCTTGAGAACACAATAACGATTGTAGTTGACTGATCAAATGATCAAAGCAGCAGCTTCCTGCTTAACCAGCCACGAGCTTAGCCACAATTTTAGTGTTGTAGGTGTATTGCTTTAGGTGCCAACAGAGAAATTAGAGCACATGATATTTATAAATATAGATCAAACAGCAAAGCATGGCGCTAGCAATGCTATGGCAATGCTATCATAAGTAGGGGAAGTCGTGGCCTAATGGTTAGAGAGCTTGACTCCTAACCCTAAGGTTGTAGGTTCGAGTCTCGGGCCGGCAATACCACGACTGAGGTGCCCTTGAGCAAGGCACCGAACTCCCAACTGCTCCACGTGTGCTGCAGCATAAATGGCTGCCTACTGCTCCAGGTGTGTGTTCACTGCTGTGTGTGTGTGTGTGTGTGTGTGTGTGTGTGTGAACTTTGGATGGGTTAAATGCAGAGCACGAATTCTGAGTATGGGTCACCATACTTGGCTGTATGGATTTGATTCCCAAGGAATGAATTGATAAAGTCCTTGAATGCAATGTTAATCGCTTTGGATAAAACAATCTGCCAAAAAATGTAAGTGTAAATAGTGGCCAAATGAATGACCTAAAAAATGTATTATCACATACTGTTCAAATGTTTGGTGTAGCATCTGCTTAGGATCATGTACGATCGTTTGGGCTTTATGTTGTAGGGATTCCTTTAGCTTTTTGACATTTGCATATAAATTACAGAATCTGGCCCCATGGTATTTACATTTAGTCATTTTACATTTAGTCATTTAGCAGACGCTTTTATCCAAAGCGACTTACAAATGAGGACAATGGAAGCAATCAAAAACAACAAAAGAGCAATGATATATAAGTGCTATAACAAGTCTCAGTTAGCCTAAACACAGTATACGTAGAAAGGGCTTTTAAATAATATAATAAATAAAAAGAAAACAGATAGAATAGAAAAAGAATAGAGCAAGCTAGTGATAGAGGTCTTTTTTATAATTGTATAATAATGAAAAGAAAAATAGATAGGATACAAAAAGATTAGAAAGGTAGTTACATTTTTTTTTTTTTTTTTTGTATAGAATTAGAATAGTGAGGGAAAAAGTTAGAGGGTCAAATAAAGATGGAAGAGATGTGTATATGGGTATACATTTATATGAGTGCTTAATGGCAAAGTTTACCCCCATTATCTGGAAGATACTGAGCAGACCAACTCTCGGGTCTCCCCATCCAACTTAAAACACATTCCGAGATAACTAGATAGCCCTTGATGCCAGACACCAAACGGGCCTGCCTGAGCAGCCAACTCACATTCTCACAATACACAACACACACACACACACACACACACACACACACACACACACACACACACACACACACACACACATTTTATTCATTTAGACAATAATTAATCTGTTACAAATGTATCTAGTATATGCATGTATTGTTTGTATGTTTTGCTATTGTAGTAGCCTAGTTACAATTCTTTATTTGTATTAGTTAGACTATCAATGCTTATATTCAAGTATATGAAAGTGAAAGTGAAAGTGAAAGCCGTGACATTTGCCAAGTATGGTAACCCATACTCGAAATTGGTGCTCTGCATTTAACCCATCCAAGTGCACACACAGCAGTGAGAAGTGAACACACCGTGAACACACACCCGGAGCAGTGGGCAGCTATATCCAGCGCCCAGGGAGCAACTGGGGGTTCAGTGCCTTGCTCAAGGGTGCTTCAGCCATGGGTATTGAGGGTGGAAGAGAGCGCTGTTCATTCACTCCCTCCCACCTACAACTCCTGCCAGCACCGAGACTCAAACCTGCGACCTTCTGGTTACAATTATGTACACTCAAATAATTATGTACACTATGTGATCCTAAAATGCATCATACTATTTGTACCATAGTTTGGATTACCAGATAACCAGTTAATCATGCCATTCATAAAATATGCAAATGAGGTGTCACTGGGACAAAGAAACACTTTCCCGCTGAAACTATATGCCTTGTTACTGGTCAATCCAACCAAAAGGGGTGTAACCGGGAAACCAGATAAAACCTCTTCCACACACAAAGAGTGGACTTTTTCTCTTAACTTGCAGTTCCCTGGAGACACCCATCACCTTGGAAACCTCGCGACTCCCCTTCCTGGGAGTCCAATCTTCTGGGAGTTTTCAGCAACTTTGTTGATTCACTTCGGAGCAGTCAACCGAAGGTTTCACTCCTAACAGGATTCAACAGGAATCTACGCATTATACATGCACCGGGACACGTTACTCAGCAACTACAGAACCACTGCAAGTAACCGCTTGTTAACTATTTGGATCCTCTTCTAGGCTTTGACCCCTTTTAATTAAGGTGATGAGATTCTTTGATGGTTCATAACAGGTTGTGATTTAGTTTATGAGTAGTACCATGACTCTCCACTCTCTTGCGCACAAGCGCTCTCTCTCTCTCTCTCTCTCTCTCTCTCTCTGCAGTGCTCTCTCTCTCTCTCTCTATCCATGCCTTCCTTGCGTTGGCATCTATGTTTAATGTGTATATGTTTGTGTCTATTCAGATGTTGCATGTTCCCCTGTAGTGTAGTTTAATAAACATCCATTTGTTCACACTTGGTTGTCTGTGTTTGCTGCTCACGGGACGAGGTCACTTTAACGTTCCGGTTTTGTTACATGCTCTGGGAGCAATGTATTAGTAGTAAAATTATTTTTCATGGTCAGAGAAATCATTTTACTTAGATTCAATAAACAATTAACACTGTCCACCCTGTGGATGAACAAATCATTTTATTGTACTATTAATGCTATAATGCTACAAGTAATTCCTGAAGATGAATGTAATTTATAATAACCCGTTATGATAATTATGTTCATCTCACTTTGAGCTAATTTGTTAGATGGGGTTGATAAAATTTTTGAACGGAATCTCTTATATATGGTCCCCAAGGCTGCATTTATTTGATCAAAAAAATAGTACAAAGATTAATATTGTGAAATATTATCATTTAAAAATAACCACTTGAATGCATTTAAAAATAAAAACATTAACATTTCTAAAATATGTTTATGTCTGAAATAGAAACAAGCATTTCTTATTATCAATGTTGAAAACAGTTGTGCTTTTTCTGGATGGAGTGAAAACTGTGATTATATATATATATATATATATATATATATATATATATATATATATATATTCAGGATTCTTAGATAAAAAAAAGTTCAAAAGAACAAGTTATTTGAAAGAAATCTTTCCTAACATTATAAATGTCTTTACTGTTTTTTTTATTAATTTGTGTTGTTGTTGAAAAAATAGTTAAAATCTTTCTTCTGAATGGTAGTATATCTTAATTTTTAAATATAATTCAAAATATTTTGAAAGTTTATTTTGAAAAAAAAATTTTTCTTCAAATTTCTAAAACATTCTCTTTATTTATTTTTAAATTTAGAAAAAGCCATGGCAAAGTTATGCCATCCATCCATCCATCTTCTTCCACTTATCCGGGGCCGGGTCGTGGCGGCAGCAGTCTAAGCAGAGACGCCCAGACTTCCCTCTCCCTAGACACTTCCTCCAGCTCTTCCGGGGGGATACCGAGGCGTTCCCAGGCCAGCCGAGAGACATAGTCCTTCCAGCTGTCCTCGGTCTTCCCCGGGGCCTCCTCCTGGTGAAATGTGCCTGGAACACCTTCCCAGGAAGGCGTCCAGGAGGCATCCGGAACAGATACCCGAGCCACCTCAGCTGGCTCCTCTCGATGTGGAGGAGCAGCGGCTCTACTCTGAGCTCCTCCCGAGTGGCAGAGCTCCTCACCCTATCTCTAAGGGAACGCCCAGCCACCCTGCGGAGAAAGCTCATTTCAGCTGCCTGTATCTAGGGTCTTTTCCTTTCGGTCATGACCCACAGCTCATGACCATAGTTGAGAGTAGGAACATAGATTGACCGGTAAATCGAGAGCTTTGCCTTGCAGCTCAGCTCCTTCTTTACCACGACAGACAGGTACATCGACCGCATCACTGCAGAAGCTGCACCTATCCGCCTGTCAATCTCCCGCTCCATCCTTCCCTCACTTGTGAACAAGACCCCAAGATACTTGAACTCCTCCACTTGAGGTAGGAGCTCTCCACCAACCTGAAGGGGACATGCCACCCTTTTCCGGCTGAGAACCATGGCCTCGGACTTGGAGGTGCTGATTCTCATCCCGGCTGCAAACCGTCCCAGTGCAGGTCCTGGCCCAATGAAGCCAACAGGACAACATTATCTGCAAAAAGCAGAGACGAAATTACGTGGTCCCCAAACCGGACACCCTCCGGCCCCTGGATGCGCCTAGAAATCCTGTCTATAAAAGTAATAAACAGGACCGGTGATAAAGGGCAGCCCTGCCGGAGTCCAACATGCACCGGGAACATGGCAAAGTAATGATCTTGCAAAAAATTATTTGCTTATGTGTGAGCATGTTTGGTTGTGCATGTGTCAAGACAACTTCCTATTTAAACCACTACTCAAAGCAAGTTCCTGTAGAGTTCCTGTGCTTATTCTCGTCATGGCTGATGGTGAGAAGGTGATCTATACTTCCCTGGAGGTGCTGATCGCTGTAGGATGCTGCCTGGGGAACATGCTGGTCATCTGGGCGGTGTGGTCATGCCGTGCCTTGAGTCAGACCACATTCTGCTTCGTTGTGTCTCTGGCGGTGGCTGATCTTCTGGTGGGAGCTATCGATACTGCTATTTTATTTGCTAATATGATTCATTTTTATTTTAAATTTCAGAATGTGTTATTGTATCGGCAATGCAGTTTTGGTCATCCTAATGAAACATATATATATATATATATATATATATATATACTGACCCTCTAACAGTCTAATAGCACTCTCTATTCTATTTCTATTGTTTTCTTTTTTTTTATTTATGAAAAAAATTTACTGCATTACACTAACTGGGACTTGTAACAGCACTTACATAGCACTTTCTTTTGTTCTCTTTTTTATTTAGCTTTGGGTAAAAGTGGCTGCTAAATGATTAAAGGGTGACTCTTTCAGTGACTTATTCTAAAAAGAAGACAAACCAAACCAATTGTGAAACAAAATAACATCTCATATATGTACTTCATAATGAAGCTTTTTTATTATTGTTTTAAACAACTTGTTTTGTACAAACCCGATTCCAAAAAAAGTTGGGACACTGTACAAATTGTGAATAAAAACAGAATGCAATGATGTGGAAGTTTCAAATTTCACTATTTTATTCAGAATACAACATAGATGACATATCAAATGTTTAAACTGAGAAAATGTATAATTTTAAGGGAAAAATAAGTTGATTTTTAATTTCATGGCATCAACACATCTCAAAAAAGTTGGGACACGGCCATGTTTACCACTGTGTGGCATCCCCTCTTCTTTTTATAACGGTCTGCAAACGTCTGGGGACTGAGGAGACAAGTTGCTCAAGTTTAGGAATAGGAATGTTGTCCCATTCTAGTCTAAAACAGGCTTCTAGTTGCTCAACTGTGTTAGGTCTTCTTTGTCGCATCTTCCTCTTTATGATGCACCAAATGTTTTCTATGGGTGAAAGATCTGGACTGCAGGCTGGCCATTTCAGTACCCGGATCCTCCTTCTATGCAGCCATGATGTTGTAATTGATGCAGTATGTGATCTGGCATTGTCATGTTGGAAAATGCAAGGTCTTCCCTGAAAGAGACGATGTCTGGATGAGAGCATTTGTTGTTCTAGAACTTGGATATACCTTTCAGCATTGATGGTGCCTTTCCAGATGTGTAAGCTGCCCATGCCACACGCACTCATGCAACCCCATACCATCAGAGATGCAGGCTTCTGAACTGAGCGCTGATAACAACTTTGGTTGTCCTTGTCCTCTTTAGTCCGGATTACATGGCATCTCAGTTTTCCAAAAAGAACTTCAAATTTTGATTCGTCTGACCACAGAACAGTTTTCCACTTTGCCACAGTCCATTTTAAATGAGCCCTGGCCCAGAGAAAATGCCTGTGCTTCTGGATCATGTTTAGATATGGCTTCTTCTTTGACCTATAGAGTTTTATCCAGCAACGGCGAATGGCACGGTGGATTGTGTTCACCGACAATGTTTTCTGGAAGTATTCCTGAGCCCATGTTGTAAGTTCCATTACAGTCGCATTCCTGTATGTGATGCAGTGCCATCTAAGGACCCGAAGATCACGGGCATCCAGTATGGTTTTCCGGCCTTGACCCTAACGCACAGAGATTGTTCCAGATTCTCTGAATCTTTGGATGATATTATGCACTGTAGATGATGGTCACTTAAAGCAATTTTTCTCTGAGAAATTCCTTTCTGATATTGCTCCACTATTTTTCGCCACAGTATTGGGGGAATTGGTGATCCTCTGCCCATCTTGACTTCTGAGAGACACTGCCACTCTGAGAGGCTCTTTTTATACCCAATCATGTTGCCAATTGACCTAATAAGTTGCAAATTGGTCCTCAAGCTGTTCCTTATGTGTACATTTAACTTTACCGGCCTCTTATTGCTACCTGTCCCAACTTTTTTGGAATGTGTAGGTCTCATGAAATCCAAAATGAGCCAATATTTGGCATGACATTTCAAAATGTCTCACTTTCAACATTTGATATGTTATCTATATTCTATTGTGAATAAAATATAAGTTTATGAGATTTGTAAATTATTCCATTCCTTTTTTACTCACAATTTGTACAGCTTCCCAACTTTTTTGGAATCGGGTTTGTACATCACTGCAGGCTAATATTTGTAATATTGTTCAGACATATTATTGTGCACTGAACTACACATACATGTGCACTTTTATCCACATTCAGCCAGAGACCTCATACAGTTACTCAGTTAACTACCAAAGACTATAGATATATACTTGAAAGGGACTTTGTTAACTAGTTACTCTCAGACTTTGACTGTGGTGTTTTCAGGGGCCCTACTGGCAAACAAGTGCAACTGCAACCTGAAGTAAGATCAGAAAGGTATAATTTTGAAAAAAGTGATACAAACATATTTTTCTTAAATATATATATACACACACACACACACACACAGTACACACACATATATTAAATAAACAAAAACTTTTATTTTGGATGCGATTAATCGGTTGACAGCACTAATACACACACACACATATATATACAGTATATATACATATATACATACTGTGTGTGTGTGTGTGTGTGTGTGTGTGTGTGTGTGTGTGTGTGTTTAAAAACAGTCGTCTGTATTTATTGTACTATGGAGTCCCACTGTATTTATTGTACATTGGCTCCCCCTGTGGACTGGTTTTCACATGAACTCGTCCATCATGGCTGTCAGTATTATTACTAGCAGGAGTCCTGCTGCTGTTTGTATCTGCCTGCTGCTGTTGACCAATCACCCTCCTCCAAATCTTCCAGTACTCCCGCTTTATCTTAGGGATTTTGAAGGCGTACACTACAGGGTTTACCATCGAGTTGGCATGAGAGAGGAGAATGCCAAAGTACAAAGCAATGGGAGGTACATGTATACTCTGGTTATTGTATGTGATGGATTGTATCATGTGTAACGGCAGCCAGCAAACAATAAAAAGAGCCAAGACTAAAACCAGAGAGGTAGCCAGTTGGTGCTCCTTTTGTTTATATGTACTAGTTTCAGCTGACATAACTGCTTTTCCACTTCTAATTTTTAAAAAGATGTAGCAGTACAAAGCAATCATGACTGCCAACGGAGGAAGAAAACAGCCCTCAAAGATAAAGTGGATCAGGTATATAATGGGAATGACAGCAATGAACTGACAGTCTATGGAGGTGGAGTTGTAACGTGTCAGTGTGTCATGGTTGTACCATCCAAACATGGGTAAGAAGCCCAGTAAAGATGCCAGTATCCAGCACACAGCGGCGAGGAACCATGAGCGCTTCTTGGTGACTGTAGACTTGTATCTGTAAAGCAAAGGAGAGCGTCAAAATCAATTTTGTACAGTATTTCTTAAAATTAACATTGCACCGAATGTTGCAAATCTCATTTTGCATTAGGATCTGAAAATGCTTCTATTTCACATTATAATAAATAATTAAAAATATTTCTATAAATTTATTATACTAATTATATACTATTTAAAAACATAATTTAAATATTTTCATTGCAAGCAAAGATATTGTATAAAAAGTCTTTAGCTTCAAAGCAAGACAATCTTCACAAAGGAGTTGACACGATCAAACTGCTTTATTTAATCATTTATTTGATTATTTGATCTAAAGATAGCAGATAATCTTAAATATTTCTTCTTAATTTCACAATTTTTAAAAAATGTTTCAAAATTCTAAAACTGTCCCTTTCCCGGTTTAAATGAGGAAAATTCCATATCTCTAATGTTGTTTCAAATTTTTGAATGCGTCACCTCTCCAATATAATATAATATAATATAATATAATATAATATAATATAATATAATATAATATAATATAATATAAATGAGCAATATCACAGGAATAGTTGTGAGCTGATAGCTGTACAAGAGGCTTGTTAAAATTAAGATATACAATACAACTCAAATCTCCTCCTGAAAATTCCAAAAAGTCTGTTGACGCCTGAGATCGCTCAGAGAAGCAATTCGCTTAATCTCAGTTCGCTCAATCTCAGCTGTCAATCAAGTCATCACACTACCATTTTTATAGCATCACATAACTATCTAAATCCTAACTTATTTAAAGCAGTCATATGATGCGATTAAAGTTTTTCCTTTCTCTTTGAAATGTTACAAGCTCTTGGTGCATGAAGAAGATCTGTAAAGTTGCAAAGACTAAAGTCTCAAATCCAAAGAGATGTTCTTTATAAAAGTTAAGACTCTGCCATGCCCCCTAAAACGGCTCGTTCAAACACGCCCCCACATCTCTACAACACTATGTGGAAATATTTGCGTAATGCCGCCCAAATGTTCACGCAAAGAAAGAAGGCGTGGTTTCAGTAACACTGTTAGTGTTGAAGCAGCATGTCAGGGAGATGCTGTGTGTATCTAGGCGAAAGCAAAAGCACTTTATTTGGCCTTCCGAAAGTAGATGCATTTAGGAATCTTTAAGATTACTTACAACATAACAGCAACGCATTTTATGGACGACCGTTTCGTGAACCTAGGAGAGGAGGTAATTCTGACTTTGCTACGACAATCTGGCGCTTCTGAATCAGCTTCTGTAAGTATGTTTTGTTATTAGTTTAAGTATTTACTACTGACTGTTCAAATGCGGAGTTTTGCGTGTCGTGTGTGTGTGTGTGACAGAGAGAGAGAGAGAGAGAGAGAGAGAGAGAGAAAGAGACAGGGTCACACAGTGGAGTCAGCTGTCTTAACCATCCGTGGCTTGTATACTGCAAACACATAGGAGCTTCATCACTGTGTCTGTCACGCGACTCTGTTCCCCTTTCGGGCTTAAACTGATGGTAAAACTAAGTACATTATTAACTATTATTAACTATTAACTATTAAGTCTTTACATTTATTTTGAAAGATGACGCTTGCGACTAGGGAAAGGGGCGTTACATTTCATGATTCCTTTAAAGTGACTTTGACTGGGACCAGCCACCTAGGGGCAATCGAAATGTTTTGGCTTCACTTTTCAGCACTTGTTACCATCACGAACAAACGCACACAGTTTCCCAAAACGAAATACTATTAGTAAATACTACTATTATTTATATAAAATATTATTTATTGAATAACAATATTTGGTACACTTTCTATAAAGCCTGTATTTATAATACATTATAATGTAACACCTAATGAATAATAAATCATATAAAATTCAATAAAAAAAAAAATTATAATAGGTTCATATCATCTCATGAATAATCATAACAACAATTATAATACATCATAATACTTACGTATTTGTGGTTATAAGTTTAAGAGTATAATTATTTATAACACACAATGAACAACATATTAAATCTACTTCATTTACAGTATAATGGACTGTATCATATCTAGACATTGTTTATTTAAGATGTGCACAGTATCTTACTACAGCTTGTGAGTGGTTAGATGTTGAGTGTATTAGAGTGTTAAACTTTTATTAATATTATTACTTAATATTAATATTATTATTTATTACTTTACTTAAAGTCTTCATTGTGTTATAAATCATCATACTCTTAAAAGCTATAACCACAAATAAGTAAATATTATAATATATTAAAACCGTTCTTATGAATATTCATGAGATGATATGAACATAGTATAAGTTTTTTTTATAATGTATTATGCATTCATTATAATGCCTTAAGAATACCCTTATAATGTATTATAAATACGGGCTCCATAGAAAGTGTTTTAATAAACAACAACACCTTCTATGGGATCAAATTCCTGCCAAATGTATTGCAGTCACAGATAAAAAAAATAAAATAGCAAGTGTGAAAACAAAATTTTAAAGAGGAGGTATGAGCGAGGATACAAGGGTGTATCCTATGCGGAAGTCTTTTTTGGTGAAAAACCTGATGCACATATAAATCCCCCCCCCCCCCTTCACATCTGTCATGATAATTTTAATTGACATTTTACCTTTGCAGTTTAAATAATTTAAATTTAAACACTACTGACCTTAATGTGTATCAGTCACCCCTCTCTTCCTTTTCTGCTAATGTCTCCACTGCTAAAAGGACATACTACCATAACAAAATTAACAATTCGTCTAACTCTCGTCCTCCTCCTCCCCCTCCTGCTTCATCTCTAATAGCTGACAACTTTGCCACGTTTTTCATTAAAAAAATTAAAAACATCAGTGCACAATTTTCCACACCACAATCCCATCAAGCACATCTCACCAGCAAACATACACTCATTAACATCCTTCTCTTCACTCTCTGAGGCAGAAGTCTCCAAACTCATCCTTTCTAATCATCCTACTACTTGTCCGCTTGATCCTATTCCATCTCATCTCCTTCAAGCCATTTCTCCTGCAGTTGTACCTGCACTCACTCACATCATTAACACATCCCTTCATACAGGTGTTTTCCCCTCATCATTTAGACAGGCTCATATCACTCCGCTACTTAAGAAACCCACCCTCAACCCATCACTTTTAGAGAACTACAGACCAGTTTCCCTTCTTCCTTTCATTGCAAAAACACTTGAACGAGCTGTATTCAACCAAGTCTCTACCTTTCTCACACAGAACAACCTCCTTGACAGCAACCAATCTGGCTTCAGAAGTGGACATTCAACTGAGACTGCCTTGCTCTCAGTCGTTGAAGCCCTAAGACTGGCAAGAGCGGAATCCAAATCTTCAATACTTATCTTGCTTGTTCTATCTGCTGCTTTTGACACGGTTAACCACCAGATCCTCCTGTCAACCCTACTGAAAAAGGGCATCTCAGGAACCGCACTCCAGTGGTTTGAGTCTTACCTATCAGATAGGTCCTTCAAAGTATCTTGGAGAGGTGAGCTGTCCAAGTCGCAATATCTAACTACTGGGGTGCCTCAGGTCTCAGTTCTTGGACCACTTCTCTTCTCTGTCTACATGGCATCATTAGGTTCTGTCATTCAGAAACATGGCTTCTCATACCATTGCTATGCTGATGACACTCAACTCTACCTCTCATTCCATCCTGATGATCCATCGGTAGCTGCTCGCATCTCAGCTTGTCTAACAGACATTTCTTGCTGGATGAAGGACCATCACCTTCAACTCAACCTTGCCAAGACAGAACTGCTTGTGGTCCCAGCAAACCCATAGTTTCATCACAATTTCACCATCAAGTTAGGCACATCAACCATAACTCCTTCAAAAACAGCCAGAAACCTTGGAGTTATGATTGATGATCAGCTAACTTTCTCAGACCACATTGTTAAAACTGCCCGGTCCTGCAAATTTGCTTTATTCATCATCAAGGAGATCAGACCCTTTCTTTCAGAACATGCTGCACAACTCCTTGTTCAAGCTCTTGTTCTGTCCAGGCTAGACTATTGCAACGCTCTCTTGGCAGGTTTTCCAGCCAGTTTTATCAAACCTTTACAATTAATCCAGAACGCAGCAGCAAGATTAATTTTTAATGAGCCGAAAAGAATACACGTCACACCTCTGTTTATCAATTTGCACTGGTTACCAATAGCTGCTCGCATAAAATTCAAGGCATTGATGTTTGCATACAAAACCACCACTGGCTCTGCACACCTTTACCTAAATTCATTACTTCAGGCTTATGTGCCCTCTAGAAGCTTGCGTTCTGCAAGTGAACGTTGCATGATTGTGCCATCCCAAAGAAGCACAAAGTCACTGTTACGGACTTTTAAATTAAATGTTCCCTCCTGGTGGAATGACCTGCCCAACTCCGTCCGAGCAGCCTTATTCAAGATATGCTTAGCCATCTTTAAAAAAATTGCTAAAACAC
Source organism: Cyprinus carpio (assembly GCF_018340385.1). NCBI lineage: Eukaryota > Metazoa > Chordata > Actinopteri > Cypriniformes > Cyprinidae > Cyprinus > Cyprinus carpio. Next base: position 27,790,001 of record NC_056602.1, on the reverse strand, counting down.
ATCTCTCTTCCATCTTTATTTGACCCTCTAACTCTAGCACTCTCTATTCTAATTCTATTTAAAAAAAAAAAATTCTTACTACCTTTCTAATCTTTTTGTATTCTATCTATTTTCTTTTCATTTATTATACAATTATAAAAAAGACCTCTAATGCTAGCTTGCTCTATTCTCTGTTTTCTTTTTATTTATTATATTATTTAAAAGCCCTTGCTACGTATACTGCGTTTAGGCTAACTGAGACTTGTTATAGCACTTATATATCATTGCTCTTTTGTTGTTTTTGATTGCTTCCATTGTCCTCATTTGTAAGTCGCTTTGGATAAAAACGTCTGCTAAATGACTAAATGTAAATGTAAATGTAATGTAAATAAACCATACATGTCATATTTCAACAGGGCATCTTGCTTTATTAATAGTTATTATAAATGTCTTAAATAAACTTTAGAAACATAAGGGCAGTTCCCTTTAGCGCAGCTGATGAAGTGATGCTTGAGTGGTCAAGAATATTCCAATGTACAAATAATTGTTCCTTTGATTCCACTGTCCTCATTTTCTTTCATTGCATCATTCCCTCATATCCTAAGGGGGGTAGAGCTAAGACACGAGGAAAGGAAACGAGGATGCACAAATATGAAATGAGAAGCACCCAATCTGCACAAGAGCTGACATGATCAGTGAGCTTTATTTGATTATGTATTTGATTTTTTTATCTAAAAGGTAGTACAGAATCTTAAATATTTCGCTTTTGCTTTCAACAAACTTGAAACGCATTAAAGCCCATTGCTCATGTCATTTCAAAGCCCTCTGGAAGCCGACTCACCTGAAAGGGATACAAACCCGCAGACATCGGTCCACAGCAATAGCCAGGAGGGTGAGCACTGATGCTTGCAGCGGCACGATGAGAAAACAACAGATGAAGAGACAGGCATGGAAAGGGATTTTGATGTGGATGTCTACAATAACAGCCAGAGGAATTGCCACGGCCCCAACCAGAAAATCAGCCACTGCCAGAGACACGATCAAGCAGAAAGTGGGTTTGTTCAGGGCTCCACTTTTCCACACGGCCCAGATCACCAACATATTGCCCAGACAGCATCCCACTGCAATGAGCACTTCAAGAGAGATGTAAAAGAATCCTCCACCTGATACCATTGTGCTTAAAGAACTGGAAGCCTCTGTGTGAGTACTAGAGTGCAAGTTGCTATATCAGGCAGAGAGGAAATACGCTATTTTTCAAACAACCGAGAAAACAAAAGCCTTCACTTTCAGATCTCTTTCGGAGGAGGATCATTTAGTTGTTTTAGAATGCGAGTTACACAAACATATGAAGCATAATGAAGCATTTCACACATAATATACTGTATACACACAAAACTCACATGCAAGCTCGTCAGATTCACCACAACTAACAGCTGATGACACTATACAGTCAGATTAAATGTGTATCACTCAAAAATGAAACTTCTGTCATCATTCCAAACCTATATGTAATGATCAGTCCACTGAAGGCGAGTGTAGTGAGAACCCAAGTGCAGTTAATTTACGGAGTGATCCAAAACATCCAAACAAGAAACAAAGACTTGACTAGGCATGAGACTTGACTCACCGACAGCAGGTTACAACATTAACCCTTGTGCATTGTTCAAATTCACTACCCTTTCGTTATGTTCGGGATGAAAACATCCACTCAATTAAACTGCTGTAAAAATGTATCAGATAAATATTTTTTTCTGCATAAATCTATTAATCAACCTCAGTCCTGATCAAAACTACCAAATGTTTTTTAAAAAATCCAAGATTTTAACTCTTTGATTGCCAAGTTCATAAATGATGTCACTGATTTGGGGGGAAAAACAAACAAAATTACTTATTTTCAATATAAAAGTAATTGTGGCTGGATTTTTTTTTTTTACTTTTTATCACATTCTTGGGCATGTCAAAGATTAGTAACAACATTGGCTTTGATGCATTTTTAGTTTTTGTGTAGCATTAGATTTTATTTTTTTCTCCCTCATTTATTGTTCGTGGCTGTTTTTGCCCCAGTGACTTCCATTATAACTAGATTTTTTGATTGCAAAGCCATGACACCATAAAATCATGCATTCTTGATGGTTGGAGGTTTTCCCTGTTGGGAAGAGGTAAAATTTGTTATTTTTACAGTTGATCACTAGGTGGGACCATTAACCCTTTAGATAGGCCTGTGCAAAAAAGGCTTAGTTTCTGGCTTGTATATGGAGTTATATGGATTATAACAGCAAATTATAGTGCTTGTGTGTGTGTGGGATTCTTGATTGTTGGTGGTTTTCCCTGTTGGGAAGAGGTAAAATTTGTTATTTTTACAGTTGATCACTAGGTGGGACCATTAACCCTTTAATGAAACCCTTTAATGAAACATTAAAATTATCATCTTTGATTTATATATATATATATATATATATATATATATATATATATATATGTATGAAAAGTTCAGATGCAAAACCCTCTAAAAGCGATCTGAAAATTTCCTTAAAAATTAGCATTTTTATTCGGCTGCTGTGTTTATGTTCAGTAAATTCACTTTAATGTCATTGAATAGTTTCTTCTCATTGCCATTAAAGTGAAATAACTTAAACATGGGAGCTTGATAAAAATGCTAATTTCAGAAGAAAATTTCAGATGGCTTTTAGAGGGTTTTGCATCTGAACTCTTCATATATACTGACCCTCTAACAGTCTAATAGCACTCTCTATTCTATTTCTATTGTTTTCTTTTTATTTATTTATAAAAAAAAATTACCACATTACACTAACTGGGACTTGTAACAGCACTTACATATCATTTTCTTTTGTTCTCTTTGTTAAGTCGCTTTGGTTAAAAGAGGCTGCTAAATTATTAAAGGGTGACTCTTTCAGTGACTTATTCTAAAAAGAATACAAACCAAACCAATTGTGAAACAAAATAACATATATTAATAACATAATCTCATATATGTACTTCATAATGAAGCTTTTTTATTATTGTATTAAACAACTTGTTTTGTACAAACCCGATTCCAAAAAAAGTTGGGACACTGTAAAAATTGTAAATAAAAACAGAATGCAATGATGTGGAAGTTTCAAATTTCAATATTTTATTCAGAATACAACATAGATGACATATCAAATGTTTAAACTGAGAAAATGTATCATTTTAAGGGAAAAATAAGTTGATTTTAAATTTCATGGCATCAACACATCTCAAAAAAGTTGGGACAAGGCCATATTTACCACTGTGTGGCATCCCCTCTTCTTTTTATAATGGTCTGCAAACGTCTGGGGACTGAGGAGACAAGTTGCTCAAGTTTAGGATTAGGAATGTTGTCCCATTCTTGTCTAATACAGGCTTCTAGTTGCTCAACTGTCTTAGGTCTTCTTTGTCACATATTCCTCTTTATGATGCGCCAAATGTTTTCTATGGGGTGAAAGATCTGGACTGCAGGCTGGCCATTTCAGTACCCGGATCCTCCTTCTACGCAGCCATGATGTTGTAATTGATGCAGTATGTGGTCTGGCATTGTCATGTTGGAAAAATGCAAGGTCTTCCCTGAAAGAGACGACGTCTGGATGGGAGCATATGTTGTTCTAGAACTTGGATATACCTTTCAGCATTGATGGGGCCTTTCCAGATGTGTAAGCTGCCCATGCCACACGCACTCATGCAACCCCATACAATCAGAGATGCAGGCTTCTGAACTGAGCGCTGATAACAACTTGGGTTGACCTTGTCCTCTTTAGTCCGGATGACATGGTGTCCCAGTTTTCCAAAAATTCAGCATCGCGTTAGTTCAGTCAGGCCACGTTATTCACGCTTGCATCAGCCCACAGTCAGCTGTTCCTGGCATGTACCAATCCAGTCTTGACACCTATCACATGCGGTCTATTTAAATTCCCATTCTTCAGCGTCTCTTCCGTCACATCGCTGCTTGCAAATAACTCCCTCCTCCAACCCCAACTCCACCAGCTGAACCTGTAATCCAATCTAACTTTATTATTTCTTTACAGTCTCTTCATTGGAAGCAGTGTCTATCACATTTCATTTACAACTCATGTAATTGTAAATTGTAATTATGTATGCATATAATGGTTCTGTTCTGTACCCCAGGGGGGTTTATCTTGCTGCCCTCCCCGCTCTGTCCAAGCATGGCTGCATGGACAGGCATGTGGAGTGTTGCCCAGAACATAACTATACCGCCAACACTAACTGTATGCAATATAATTGTCATAAATATACTTGATGGAAGTGGTCCTGATTGAAAGAACTTTAAATTTTGATTCGTCTGACCACAGAACAGTTTTCCACTTTGCCACAGTCCATTTTAAATGAGCCTTGGCCCAGAGAAAACGCCTGCGCTTCTGGATCATGTTTAGATATGGCTTCTTTTTTGACCTATAGAGTTTTAGCCGGCACAGCGAATGGCACGGTGGATTGTGTTCACCGACAATGTTTTCTGGAAGTATTCCTGAGACCATGTTGTGATTTCCATTACAGTAGCATTCCTGTATGTGATGCAGTGCTGTCTAAGGGCCCGAAGATCACGGGCATCCAGTATGGTTTTCCGCCCTTGACCCTAACGCACAGAGATTGTTCCAAATTCTCTGAATCTTTGGATGATATCATGCACTGTAGATGATGATAACTTCAAACTCTTTGCAATTTTTCTCTGAGAAACTCCTTTCTGATATTGCTCCACTATTTTTTGCCACAGTATTGGGGGAATTGGTGATCCTCTGCCCATCTTGACTTCTGAGAGACACTGCCACTCTGAGAGGCTCTTTTTATACCCAATCATGTTGCCAATTGACCTAATAAGTTGCAAATTGGTCCTCCAGCTGTTCCTTATATGTACATTTAACTTTTCCGGCCTCTTATTGCTACCTGTCCCAACTTTTTTGGAATGTGTAGCTCTCATGAAATACAAAATAAGCTGATATTTGGCATGACATTTCAAAATGATATAACTGAAAAAAATGAAATAACATTTGATATGTTATCTATATTATATTGTGAATAAAATATAAGTTTATGAAATTTGTAAATTATTCCATTCCTTTTTTTACTCACAATTTGTACAGTTTCCCAACTTTTTTGGAATCGGGTTTGTACATCACTGCAGGCTAATATTTGTAATATTGTACAGACATATTATTGTGCACTGAACTACACATACATGTGCACTTTTATCCACATTCAGCCAGAGACTTCATACAGTTACTCTGTTAACTACCAAAGACTATAGATATATACTTGAAAGGGACTTTGTTAACTAGTTACTCTCAGACTTTGACTGTGGTGTTTTCAGGGCCCTACTGGCAAACAAATGTAACTGCAACCTGAAGTAAGATTAGAAAGGTATAATTTTGAAAAAAGTGATTATATATGTGTGTGTATATACATATATATATATATATATGTATTAGTGCTGTCAACCGATTAATCGCATCCAAAATAAAAGTTTTTGTTTATGTAATATATGTGTGTGTACTGTGTATATTTATGTATATATAAATACACACACATCATTTTTATTTTAAAAGTATTTATGTATAAAATATTTATGTATTTACATGTGTTATTTATATAATTTATATTATATATAAATATATTTAATATACAAACATTTTTCTTAAATATATACATGTGTGTGTTTATATATACATAATAAATATACACAGTACACACACATATTACATAAAAACTTTTATTTTGGATGCAATTAATCGGTTGACAGCACTAATACACACACACACACATATATACAGTATATATACACATACATACTGTGTGTGTGTATATATATATATATATAGGTGTGTGTGTGTGTGTGTGTGTGTGTGTGTGTGTGTGTGTGTGTCTCTTTAGTCTGTATTTATTGTACTGTGGAGTCATGTCATTGGCTCCCCCTGTGGACTGTGGTTTCACATGAACTCATCCATCATGACTGTCAGTGGTATTACTAGCAGGAGTCCTGCTACTGTTTGTATCTGCCTGCTGCTGTTGACCAATCACCCTCCTCCAAATCTTCCCGTACTCCCGCTTTATCTTAGGGATTTTGAAGGCGTACACTACAGGGTTTACCATCGAGTTGGCATGAGAGAGGAGAATGCCAAAGTACAAAGCAATGGGAGGTACATGTATACTCTGGTTATAGTATGTGATGGATTGTATCATGTGTAACGGCAGCCAGCAAACAATAAAAAGAGCCAAGACTAAAACCAGAGAGGTAGCCAGTTGGTGCTCCTTTTGTTTATATGTACTGGTTTCAGCTGACATAACTGCTCTTCCACTTCTAATTTTTAAAAAGATGTAGCAGTACAAAGCAATCATGACTGCCAACGGAGGAAGAAAACAGCCCTCAAAGATAAAGTGGATCAGGTATATAATGGGAATGACAGCAGTGAACTGACAGTCTATGGAGGTGGAGTTGTAACGTGTCAGTGTGTCATGGTTGTACCATCCAAACATGGGTAAGAAGCCCAGTAAAGATGCCAGTATCCAGCGGCGAGGAACCATGAGCGCTTCAGGGCTCAGCCACCGCCAGAGACACGATCAAGCAGAAAGTGGGTTTGTTCAGGGCTCCACTTTTCCACATGGCCCAGATCACCAACATATTGCCCAGACAGCATCCCACTGCAATGAGCACTTAAAGAGAGATGTAAAAGAATCCTCCACCTGATACCATTGTGCTTACAGGACTGGAAGCCTCTGTGTGAATACTAGAGTGCAAGTTGCTGTATCAGGTAGAGAGGAAATACGCTATTTTTCAACCTACCAAGAAAACAAAAAAAAAAGCCTTCACACTTTCAGATCTCTTCCGGAGGAGGATCATTTAGTGGTTTTAGAATGTGAGTTACACAAACATATGAAGCATAACACTCATAATATACTGTACACACAGAACACTAACATGCAAGCTCGTCAAACAACTTCAGATTAACCACAACTAACAGCTGATGACACTATACGGTCTGATTAAAAGTGACTCAAAAATGAAACTTCTGTCATCATTCCAAACCTATGTGTGTAATGATCAGTCCACCGAAGGCGAGCGTAGTGAGAACTCAAGTGCAGTTTATTTACAGAGTGATCCAAAACATCCAAACAAGAAACGAAGACTTGACAAGGCATGAACAGACTAGAGTCACCGACAGCAGGTTACAACATTAATACACGACAAGTCTCAATGACAAAAACATGGCTACTTATAACAGACAAAGATGGACACATGACAAGAACAAACCAATGGGGAGCAAGGCACATGACTAAAACAACCAATGAGTAAACAAAACTGATAATCCCATGACAAGACAATAAACCAATCAGAACATGACACAAAGAACAAGAGAACCAATAGCAAGACGACAAGAGGGCAAGGGAAGCACGATAGCATGAAACATCACAAATCAAACTACAAAATAAAAGACATGAAAACAAGAACGTGAAACAAAACCCCAAAACAGAGATTACAATATGATTGTCTTTCAGGATCTTCATATAAAAAAGTTAATGGGGTCCAATATTTTTTTATTATTATTATTATTATGTATTTTTTATTTCATTGATAAAATCAGTTGTAATGTCAATAGTCTTAAGTAATTAGGCCTAAATAATAATACCGGCAGAAAAACCGTAAAAGAACAAGGGTTTGTTTGAGAATACATTTTTTTTCTTTTAAATTTCAAAATAGGCATACGATTAAGAGTGAAGAGTGTTCCAAAGTGTTTATATATCATGCCACATTCAGTTATGAATTAGCCTACATGAATCACATAGATGATTCATTCTATATTTTTAATTCAAAATTATCAAATTTGGGAAATAAGTAGAGTAGGCTAGTTTGCATATAACAGGATATTACTGTTGGTCTTTCTAACAATTGTATCGAAAAACATATATTTAATATTAAATATTTAGCTACTCATTTTACCTCACACTAGAGCCCTGTGCTTGATTTGTTTTCTTAATCCGACTCCCACTGAATTTTTGACCACAACCGCCCACTCCCGCAAAAATTCTAATACAGTATATTTTTTGCAACACCAAGATGCACGGTATTGAAATCACTTTTAAATAAGTGGTCAGTGTTCACTTTCACTTTTGATTTCATGATCACACACACTCTGTGTAAAGGGAGCACATCTTACGAGATCAGACATGTCAAAGAGCTCAGGATCTGTTTAGCAGCAAATCCTCCAGCATGGTCTTATCAAATCTGACTCAGGCAGCTCGTGTTGGATGCAGGGTTGCCAATTCCACTTTTTTCCATGGAAATTGGCTATTTTTAAACTATTGCCGTGGATTGATTTTCCACTGTGGGTTAAGAGTGAAACACTGCGTAAATACTGGTAGCCAATTGAAATATTTTTCTTGACCACCCACCCCTGCCTGCTCCCAATCCCAATCCACTGTGTTTCAGTTCACTTTTATGCCCTTTACTCACCAACTTCCCTCCATCTTGTTTACTTGGATGCAAATCATTGATTATGTTGCATAAGTGCCCACAATTGCCGCTGCTTTGCAATGTCCTATTTATTAGTTATTTGGGGTTGGGATAAATTAAATGCGATCTGCGATGATGTCATGATCGTGTTGTGTCGTGGTCTATGGAGCTAACTGAAGTGTGAATATTAGGTCAAAATCGAGGGGGTGAGAATCTGTCCATATAAACTCCCATCATCCACTTCATGAAGTGGAACGCAGTTCAAAATGTCAGCGGGGATTCTCCCGAGGGGAAGTGCTTAGGGAAGTTTGCAAGTGTGTGTCTAAAAGTGGAATACAACCCGTGAATGCTAAAGCCTTGCCCCCACATTCTTTGATTTGATTGGCCATCTCAGTCATTTTGACATGGAGAAGTGCTAAATGTAACTTTGACATTTAATTAGAGGTTCGTTCAGTGAAAGTTTTTCAGTCATTATAAGTGGAAACTGTTATAGAGAAGTATGAGTTCAAATGAAACTTTCTTAATACTATTTTTGTTCTAGGGTGAATTGCAAATGTTGCATTACTGCTAACAAGAAGGCTTGACAATCATGAAACAACCACCCTAAAATAAATAAATAAAATAAAATAAAATGAACTTACGATTGACATAAATGATGAGTTAGAGGAGATATACCAATACTAACACTTGTTTTTCAAATCATTGCCAGCATGGCCAGGGTGACATCAGTTGAAAGGAACATTTGTTTCAGAGGCAAAGATATCATCACATTTTGATAACAGTTTTTTTCTTCACATTCATTGATTAATCATGTACAATAAATATAAATATATATAAATGCAATTTTGATTACTTTATATCTTGCTTGAGAACACAATAATGATTGTAGTTGACTGATCAAATGATCAAACCAGCAGCTTCCTGCTTAACCAGCCACGAGCTTAGCCACAATTTTATGGCACACCACTATAGGGGTATTGCTGTAGGTGTATTGCTTTATGTGCCAACAGAGAAATTAAAGCAAATTATATTTATAAATATAGATCAAACAGCAAAGCTTGGCGCTAGCAATGCTATGGCAATGCTATCATAAGTAGGGGAAGTCGTGATGGGGAAGTCGTGGCCTAATGGTTAGAGAGCTTGACTCCTAACCCTAAGGTTGTAGGTTTGAGTCTCGGGCCGGCAATACCACGACTGAGGTGCCCTTGGCCTTGAGCTCCCCGGGCGCTGCAGCATAAATGGCTGCCCACTGCTCCAGGTGTGTGTTCACTGTGTGTGTGTTCACTGCTGTGTGTGTGCACTATGGATGGGTTAAATGCAGAGCACGAATTCTGAGTATGGGTCACTATACTTGGCTGTATGTCACATCATGGATTTGATTTTCAAGGAATGAATTGATAAAGTCCTTGAATGCAATGTAAATCGCTTTGGATAAAACAATCTGCCAAAAATGTAAATGTAAATAGTGGCCAAATGAATGACCTAAAAACTGCATTATCACATACTGTTCAAATGTTTGGGGTTGGTCAAATTTTTGAACGGAATCTCTTATATAAATGCAAGGCTGAATTTATTTGATCAAAAAATAGTACAAAGATTAATATTGTAAAATATTATCATTTAAAAGTAACTATTTGAATGCATTTAAAAATAAAAACATTAACATTTCTAAAATATGTTTACGTCTGAAATAGAAACAAGCATTTCTTATTATCAATGTTGAAAACAGTTGTGCTACTTTATATTTTTGTAGAAACTGTGATTATATATATATTTTCAGGATTCTTAGATAAATAAAAAAAAGTTCAAAAGAACAAGTTATTTGAAAAAAATCTTTCCTAACATTATAAATGTCTTTACTGACACTTTTGATTAATGTGTGTTGTTGCTGAAAAAAAGTTTAAATCTTTCTTCTGAATGGTAGTATATCTTCTTAATTCTTAAATATAATTCAAAATATTTTGAAAGTTTATTTTTAAACTTTTTTTTTCTTCAAATTTCTAAAACATTCTCTTTATTTATTTTCAAATTTAGAAAAAGCCATGGCAAAGTAATGATCTTGCAAAAAAAAAATGATTTGCTTATGTGTGAGCGTGTTTGGTTCTGCATGTGTCGAGACAACTTCCTATTTAAACCACTGCTTAAAGCAAGTTCCTGTAGAGTTCCTGTGCTTATTCTCGTCATGGCTGATGGTGAGAAGGTGATCTATACTTCCCTGGAGGTGCTGATCGCTGTAGGATGCTGCCTGGGAAACATTCTGGTCATCTGGGCAGTGTGGTCATGCCGTGCCTTGAGTCAGACCACATTCTGCTTCGTTGTGTCTCTGGCGGTGGCTGATCTCCTGGTGGGAGCAGTGGCTGTTCCTCTTGCAGTGGTGGTTGATAGAAGCTTGGAGACTAGTTTTTACTCCTGCCTCTTCATCAGCTGTGTGGTCATTGTGTTGACCCAGGCCTCCGTTCACTCCCTGCTGGCCATCGCTGTGGACCGATACCTGCGTGTTTATAACCCTCTCAGGTCTGAACATTTAATAGTCAAGCTTTTTTTGCAATGCATATTTGAAGACTTGTGTGGGGCCAAGTTGATCAAGATTGCTGACAAGGAGGAAAGCAAATGTTTGCAGATCTTAGAGATGATTATGACACAGAGTAACATGCAACTTGAAACAAAACCCTTGTTTAGGTCACCATGAAATCTAAATGCATTAAGAATGTATTTATCTCACAGAAATGTTTTCATAATCTTCAATCAAACTATAATAACTTGCACTGCCTCTGAAAATGAAACTTTACTTTTTAATATGATCTTTAAGTATTGAAATGCCCACTTTTTATGATGCCATTGATTCCAAGGGATTGGAATCTGTAATTTTTTTTTTTTAATTTAATGCTAAATGTTTAAGAAATTATTCATTTTTAAACTAAATAAATACTTTTATTCAGCAAAGGATGCATTGAATTGATCAAAAGTGAAAGTAAAGACAGTTACAGTGTTAAAAAAGATTTCTATTTCAAATAAATCAAGTTCTTTTCAACCTTCCATTCATCAAAGAATCCTGAAAACAAGAATGTATCATAATTTCTACAAAAATATGAAGCAGCACAAATGATTTCAGCTCAAAATTCACCTTTGATCAAGCAATCGATTACATTTGGCAATATATCACAATAGACAACAGTTATTTAAGATTGTAATAATATTTCACAATATTAGCCTTCTGTTTTAAATGTACTTCAGATTAATTAAATGCAGCCTTGGTGAGCAGAAGAGACTTTTAACGACGTTAGAAACACCTTACCAAACCCCAAACTTTTAAAATGTAATAATAATAATTTTATATTATTTTTATAATATTTATATTGTATTAATAAAATGTTTAATTTTCAGGTACAGAGGAGCAGTCAAAAAGAAGCACTTGTGGGCCGCAGTCACTGTATGTTGGGTCTCTGCTTTTATACTAGGTCTCATCCCCATGTTCGGATGGCACGCAAAAGACACCAAAACAACTGAAAACACCACTATTAAGTGTAATTTCATCAACGTTATAGACATGTCCTACATGGTCAACTTCAACTTCCTCGCTTGCATCCTTATACCCACCATCATCATGATGATCCTGTACATGTTACTCTTCAATATGATATCCAAACAACTGAGAAAAGGAGTCGGGCGCCCCGTGGAGTCCAGTTCGTTTTACTGTAAGGAGCGGAAATTGGCCAATTCTCTGGCTTTGGTTCTGGTTCTGTTTGTCATTTGTTGGCTCCCGTTGCACATAATGAACACGCTGAACTACTACACAAGTGTAAAAGTGCACGATGTCGCCCTTTACATCGGCATCCTCCTCTCTCACGCTAACTCCGCCGTTAACCCCATAGTGTACGCATTTAAGGTCCCTAAGATTAAGATGGCATATAAAAGCATCTTGACGAAGCTGACAAGCTCGGAGCAGAACGGAGATCAGATTTTGGATAACTTCAGCAGCAACTCGAACAGCACACCCAGATACAGCATGAAAGTAAAACCACAAGTCGTTCTGATAGCAGCTCAGAATGGTTAACATTAGTCTGCCATCACGTAAAATAAGTACAATAAGTAAGCCAGGCTGGAAGTCAAAAGTTCAAAAAATTATCCAGCAGTGGATTTCTATATGCCTAGTTTCTAAACTAGAATATTTGTCTGAGTTTTAACATCGAAAATACACTGTAATTCTAGTGTTGTCATATTTGTACTAAACAAAAGATTGTAAAATTGCACTGAGATACCTAAAAACAAAGACCAACTGTAGAATGAAGAGGCTGAACTGTTTTTCATAAATTTATTTATGGTATGGTATATATGTATAGAATTTATTACTAAAATATCTGTAGGATATACATTTTTATACATTTATTTGTTTTGTGTTTCTTAACTTTTTATTCTTAACTTGCCCCACTATAGTCAATATGTGTTTCAATGAACAGTGTGTGTGTGTGTGTGTGTGTATATATATATCTGTATATGTTTTTTACTTTTTTTTATCTCACCAACAGTCTTGGCAATGAATAATGTAAATAAACTACTGCTAAAGTCTGGTGTCAGCAAGACTATTTTTTTGAAAGAAACAAATTAATACTTTAATTCAGCAAGGATGTATTAAATTGAAGTGACAGTAAATGCATTTAATGTTACAAAAAAATTCTATTTTGGATACATTTTGAACTTTCTATTAATCAAAGAATCCTCAAAATAAAACTGCATCACCATTTCCACAAAAATATTCAGCAGCACAACTGTTTTTAACATTGATAATAATCAGAATTATTTCTTGATCAACAAATCAGCATATCAGAATGATTTCTAAAGGATCATTTGACTGAAGACTGGAGTAATGATTCTAAAAATAAATTCATTAAAAATAAATTTAAATAGACAACAGTTCAATTAAATTGTAATAATATTTCACAATATGTAATCAAATAAATGCAGCCTTGCATAAAAAAGACTTCTTTCAAAAAACAAAAAAAAATTGAATGGTATACATATATAATATAATTAATATAATATATATATATATATATATATATATATATATATATATATATATATATATATATATATATATATATATATATATATATATATATATATATATACTTTGTGAAATAGTTTAATTTGTTATGTCTCGTGCTATCATTAAAATCCATCAAAACTCTGCTCTCAAACAACATTGTTAACGAGCATTAAAAAATATTTTATTTCATATCATGGTGATGAAAGAGGAAGAGAAACTGGCACAGTCATTCTAAGCCTTTTTTTTTTTGAGTCATAATGTGCAGCATGTCAGACCTTCCACATCCTTCCAACTTCATAAATTTCACAGTTAAAGGAACAGCCACACAATAATGGAAATTCTGCAAAGTCATTTACTCACCCTCATGTTGTTTCAAACATGTAAGAATTTCTTTCTTCTGTGAAAGATGAGGTTTAGGAGTATGTCCATGCAGAGTGCTCATTTTAAGCTCTATAAAAAAAATAAAAAAAAAATTACCAAGTCTGTGACATTGTTTTATATATATATATATATATATATATATATATATATATATATATATATATATATATATATATATATATGTATGTGTATATATATATATATATATGTATGTATGTGTGTGTGTGTGTGTGTGTGTGGTGTGTGTGTGTGTGAATGAAATATATAATATATATATATATATATATATGTAGATATATAAATTAAATTTGATAAATAAAAATTGTATATAAATTCTATATATATTTCTTTTTTAAAATAAATATCCTGACCAACAGTAGAATCACAACGTAAGAGCTTAAATATTTCTTTCATGTCGTAACACTTATTAAACTCCTTTAGTTTTCTGTTATCTCCAGGTTTAAACGAGATTATCAGTGTGTTCTCAGACGGTTGGACTCTGCTGTATATTAGACTGAACATTCTCTCTGTAGTCTCTTTAATTGATGTACTGGCATCGGGCCATGTGGAAGTGAACAATGCTGATCCTGAGGGAATGTTTGGGGCGTTCCTCTGGGAGGCGTACTGGATTTCTGTAAGATAAGTCTCAGTTTTCACAGGCCATTTTGTTCTTCCTCTATACAACGTAATATTGGCCTCGGTCCAAACTGCGTGAGCAGAATGAGAAAAGGATTTACGAAGTTCATCTTCCACATGATTACTTTTCCTAACATCGCTTGAGTGCATTTTGCTGAGTGAAGTTGGAAAAATATGAAATACACCTTTTGGCGCAGCATTGAAAAGCAATATCCAAATCAATTCTCATCAGCGGCAACACCAGGGGTTATGAAACCACACATCTATATGCCATATTTAATTTGATGCAAATGACAACACAGCTGCGAGGGAGAGATGTACGGTCGCTCAATATGCTGTGCACTGCTCAGGCGTACCTTAAAGTTGATTGTTAAGACAATAATGTTCAACAGATGATCCAAAACAAATCGAAAGCTCTATTTAAAGGGGTCATATGATGCGATTTCAATTTTTCCTTTCTCTTTGGAGTGTTTCAATCTCTTGGTGCATAAAGAAGATCTGTAAAAGACTAAAGTCTCAAATCCAAAGAGATATTCTTTATAAAAGATAAGACTTGTCTACACCTCCCTAAAACGCCTCGTTTAAACACGCCCCCACATGTCTTAGTCACATTGTGGGAAGATTTGCATAACGCCTCCCAAATGTTCACGCAAAGAAAGAAGGCATACCCTTCGATTCTCACTGTTGCCGCCAGCACCATGTCGTGGAGAACATTTCGTTGTGAAATCGAAAATACTTTGTTTGGCCTGACGCGAGTTTTGAGCTGTGTAGAGTAGTGGTTCTCAATTCCAGTCCTCCCGCTCCCCTGCTCTGCACATTTTGTATATTTCTCTTTTGGCTTTAGACGTTTGTTCTATTTGAACGGAAGTGCCCTGTGAAGTGGACATCACACAGGGTTCCCACACCTTGATTAACTTCAAATTCAAGGACCTTTCAAGGACTTTCAAATTCAAGGACTTGATGTGGGAACACATTTCAAGCGAGAGCGAGGTTACACTGTGTTATCTTGTAAGATACATTGTAACAGTTTTTATGTCTCAAACACAACTACGCAAAAAAGCTTTTTTTGCATTTATTTTTGGCCATGACAGAGATCTGATATTCTATTTGTTGTATTTCTGTTTTGCATAAAACTGAAGAATATTAAGTACATCCTATACTGTATTCTAAAAGTATCTGATATTAACTTTTGCATGGATTTTACTGACAGAAGAGTTTAGGCTTATGTAACCAGAAGTTTTAAGATATATAAATATGCTCTTAAGTTTTTCTTACCTCATGGGTTTACATTTTCTTAACAAGCAAAGCAATTCAACATTCATTTAACGGTGTGTCTGTGAAACGTTGAGGTACCACTGTAGTAGTTTTGTGCGTGCATGAATGTCATGTAGGGTGACCACATTTTAGTTTTCCAAAAAGGGGATAGTGGATGTGGGCAGGAAGGGGGGTTGGGGTGTGGTTGGTTGGTGGTTAAAGTAGTGTGAAAATATGTAATTTCCATACCTAAAATTCTCATCAGCGGCAACACCAGGGGTTATGAAACCACACATCTATAAGCTCTTGGTGCATAAAGAAAATCTGTAAAGTTACAAAGACTAAAGTCTCAAATCCAAAGAGATATTCTTGATTAAATATAAGACTTGTCCACACCTCCCTAAAACGCCTCTTTTAAACATGCCCCCACATGTCTAAGTCACATTGTGGGAAGATTTGCATAACGCCACCCAAATGTTCATGCAAAGAAAGAAGGCGTAGCCTTTGATTCTCACTGTTGCCGCCGGCGCCATGTTGTGGAGACGATGTTTCGTTGTGAAATAGAAAATACTTTGTTTGGCCTTCCAAAAGAGGACACAATTAGAAATCAGTGGTTAAGTTGTATTTACAACACTTTTTCAGAACAGTTCAACCCAAATATTCGTGTGTGCTGCACATTTTATGGAGGAATGTTTCCTGATCCTGGAGAGAAGACTACAATGCCGGCTGTTCTGACTCACAGTCTGAAACTATGTTTACATATGTAAAGGATTTGCCACTGATGATTCAAACGCAAGTTTTGAGCAGTGTAGAGTAGCGGTTCTCAATTCCAGTCCTTGCGCTCCCCTGCTCTGCACATTTTGTATGTAGTACATACTAGTTTGCTTGATATACATTAGTTACATGCATTTACGCGTTACGTTAAGTGTTTCCCACGTGAGGTACTTTGTGTTGTACGTTGCCATGACGTTAGAGTGACCATATTTCCTCTTTTTCCCGGGCATGTCCTCTTTTTGGATCTAAAAAATACCTCCGCCCAGGATTTCTGAACCGCCCAAAATGTCTGGGATTTGGCTTTGCTTTCTACAGTCATCAATGATTGTTTGAGTTTTTGAATTAGAGCGCCGCAAGGGACAGTTTTCTTAATCCCACTCCCACTGTATTTCTGACCATTATTGCCCGCTCCCGTGATTTTTGTGTCCATCTCTCTCTCCTCAACCTGTGATCAGTCAAATCTTTCAATTTTGAAACATTTTGTATTCTGCCTATGATAAAACTGTGCTAGATGTTAAGTTTTGTGAAGGAGGGCCACAGGTAGTAAGCTTTTTAGCTGTGGCTATGATCATTATGCATAACAGTAACTGTAAAAAAATTATTTTAGGTATGGAAATTACATATTTTCACACTACTTTAACCACCAACCAACCACACCTCAGCCCCCCATCCTGCCCACATCCACTGTCCTCTTTTTGGAAAACTAAAATGTGGTCACCCTACATGACATTCATGCACGCACAAAACTATTACAGTGGTACCTCAACGTTTCACAGACACACCGTTAAATGAATGTTGAATTGCTTTGCTTGTTAAGAAAATGTAAACCCATGAGGTAAGAAAAACTTAAGAGCATATTTATATATCTTAAAACTACTGGTTACATAAGCCTAAACTCTTCTGTCAGTAAAATCCATGCAAAAGTTAATATCATATACTTTTAGAATACAGTATAGGATGTACTGAACATTCTTCAGTTTTATGCAAAACAGAAATACAACAAATAGAATATCAGATCTCTGTCATGGCCAAAAATAAATGCAAAAAAAAGCTTTTTTGCATAGTTGTGTTTGAGACATGAAAACTGTTACAATGTATCTTACAAGATAACACAGTGTAACCTCGCTCTCGCTTGAAATGTGTTCCCACATCAAGTCCTTGAATTTGAGGGAATTGGACCTGGAAAGTCCTTGAAAGGTCCTTGAATTTGAAGTTAATCAAGGTATGGGAACCCTGTGTGATGTCCACTTCACAGGGCACTTCCGTTCAAATAGAACACATTAGCGGACCAGAGGGAATAATATGGAATTTTTTTCCATATAAAACTTCTTGCACAAAATAAATTCAAGCACTTTTAAGGACCTGTGTCAATGTATGCTTATTTTCAAAAACTTTCCAGGGCCTTGAAAAATTTTGTTCAGATTCACAAACTTTCAAGGATTTCAAGGACTCGTGGGAACCCTGATCACAGGATATTATTCCATGATTTCAGTTCGAAGCGAAAGTATGTTCCATTCAAAGTGCACTGAAGTGTGCGAGATGTGAATTTAAATTGTATTTATTTACAGAGGTATATGATGTCACACTTCTCCGTGTGTGAAGACGCTGCACAGCGCAAATCCGTGAATGAATGTTCCAAAGTGAGGTAAACTTCAACAGATTTCCCTGCTCAGGGAGTAGGGAGCAACGAACACTGTGTAGGGACCATGTCAGTGGGAACCCAGTTCATGCACGGTGCTCACTTCTAACGAGCTGATTATCTGAATCAGGTGTGTTAACAAAGACATGCAAAATATGCAGAGCTGGGAGGCGCGAGGACTGTAATTGAGAACCGCTGGTGTAGAGTAGTGCTTGTTGTTTTATGGTTTTATGTTTACACGGCGTGAAGCTTCAGTGTGACATCAATAAAAAAAGTATAATTTCATAGCTATTGTTCATAATAGTTGTTCATAATAAAATATGTATGAACTTAATACATCACCTAGATTATTCATTTTGCAAAATCTTGACATTTTAATAGATATTACATGAAATTTATTACAAATTGTTGCTGCTCCAGTTAGGCTCAGTGTGCTCTCTTTAAGCTCTTCCACACTGAAATACTTACATATGTAAATACTTCATAAACAGACTTTAAATACTAAGTGATGGTTGTCACTTAAAGTTAAGTTAATTGGTTTTCAATAGATTCTGTCACCTCAAATCTGCAGACTGGCTCTGACCTTTGGCAACTACTGTGAACTTCTCCAGACTGTAAATCAGTGGAAATTGGGGCAAAAATAATATTTTAATATTTTATTTTAACGTAACTTTTTGTACTGAAAACAATATTTTGTGCACTAAAATGTCTCAATGTAGATTTTGGTGAGCTTAATAGGTACGTTTACCCTACACAAAATAATGTTCTTTTTAGCAACATCATATGACTCCTTTAAGGAACTACAGGTTTTGCGTAACTCGTCTTTGACCGCTAACTTCTCCACTTGTCAGAACACAGAAAGAGGTTGTGCTTCTTTTACAATTCTTTTTGATTGATGAATTCCCTAACTGACTACACTGAAAATTTGACATGCATTCACTTAAAAGTTTTCTGCCAAAATAACTGACCCTAATATCTAGTTTCTGTGATATTCCAGTGTCTCTAGTCATGGCTTGGGTCTCTCCTTCAGTGTAAATCTGTTGGATTTTTTCACTTGTTTTAGGGGAAAGACAAAGTGTAAATCAATGTATGAGATCCAAATCATTATATGTGTACAATAGTTGATATGTAATGGCAGACATTATTAGAGCACAGTCCCATTTAATCTTCAAACCGTCATCATCACTGAACCTCAAGACAGATGTAAACATAGTCATTACTGCTCTATGCATCATGCTTACCGCTCAAGTCAAAAGTCCTATGGGGCGGCCTGAAGCCTTTGTGCTTGATACGTCGATCTCTCTTCAATTAGATGACAGCATACGTCGCCATGA
Source organism: Cyprinus carpio (assembly GCF_018340385.1). NCBI lineage: Eukaryota > Metazoa > Chordata > Actinopteri > Cypriniformes > Cyprinidae > Cyprinus > Cyprinus carpio. The sequence goes on along the minus strand of NC_056602.1, from coordinate 27,770,478 downwards.
CAACTCAGGCCTTTATGGTTCTCTTGTCATTTGTCTCTGGAAAACTGCACAGACGGTTACACATGATAAAATCTCTACCAGAAGGTTTGCATGAGTGTTGCATAATGCATTAAGCAATAGCTACAAGTTTTACCTACAGTAAAAAGTCCTTTGCATGCAAACAAAGGTCAAGATTAGATCGAGAAGCAATAACCAGCTTTGTAGTGGTCGCTTAAAAATGAAAGCACAACCTCACTTCAACACAAACGTTGCATGACAAGTCACTAATCTCTAGTATGAGCAATAGCAATGCAAATATCACAAATAAAACTTAATCTAAAGTATTGCATTTCCCTGGAAAGACATTTAGGTGTTTGCAACATCTTAATGGAATGAAACTAATCAAAGAGACTGCCTTATTAAGACATACTTTCAGAAAAGCACAAGAACAGCATTTACTTCAAACATCACTGTGCTAGACAGTCTTAAAATGGTTGAAGATCCAAATATAACATTTTAGGAGATCTTGGCAAAGTGGAGCGGCATTTCATATCATAATGACACAGCTGTCTGAAGTACTTTGTTATAATTGACCAATCAGAATCTCCCAATTTAGGGTTTTTCATGAGTCGATGAAAAGCTGATAATTAAAGCTATATATATATATATATATATATATATGTGAATATATATATATATATATATATATATATATATATAATAATTATTAAAAGTAAAAACTGTATTATAATAAACATTATATCAGAGAGCTGTGAAGTTACAAATGTGATGTTAAAGTATTGAAATAAAATGAAATATGAAGTAAAATGGCTGTAAGTTGGTGAATCCCTTTTTAAAATAAAGCACATCAGGGTGATTCACCAGAATTAACGCATTTACCATGTTTTATAACTTTAAATTAATAAGCACATAAGGATTTGAATTGAAATATAACAAATTCTCATAGGAAAGAAAAATCCCATATGAGATGTCTTTAATGTCTCATGTGTATCTTCTAGACAATAACAGTATTAAACGGAGAGAAAATGAACACTTTAACTTCTAGATAATTTTTCCCCTGAGAAGACCCCAGTAAATCCCACGTTTCCTCTAGAGTTTCAGAAGAATGCCATAATGCCATTATTTCAGTATGAATGAATACATGAATCTCCCACAAATTATCTGATCTGGATCTACATCCATTATATTTTTATTCTCCAAAGATTTTTTTGTAGATACATCCACAACGTCTAGTTGATATCGCAATGACAAATACGTGAGAATTCCTCTGAGCTCTGAAAGTGCAATAAAATCTTCCTCTGTGTCATGACTCAAAAAGAAAATCTCAATTTCGCATAAGAGGACTAAAATAGACATGATAACCACATAATGCTGAGGAGCCCAGGGAACAAGATGAAATGATCACGGATGGCAAGTGCTTCCCTCAATACTGAGACAAATCCGTTACCACACTACAATGAACATTACTGAAAAATTAATTTGATGAAGATGATGTCCGATTTCCTGGTTGGAAACATTTGAATATCAAATTATGTGTCTCTCCATGCAGTGATAGAGATGAGGCAGGAAATGGGATTCTGGGACATGCACGTGCCTGATTCAGAATTAAATCAAGTTTTGGCTCCCTTTCAGTTCAAGAGTGTGAATTTGATGTCAGGATGTTGAACAGGAATTTGAACTGGAATGACAGGGAAAGGAATTTACTGAACTGATTTCAACAAAATGGGCAAAACCAGATCACTTTCTACGTGTCTGTTGAAGGTTTCAATATTATGAAACTACTTAATTTGACATCTCAGTTGATTTTATTAATAAATATACACTACCTTTTCACAGTTTGGGATCAGTAAGACTTCTTTTTTTGAAGGGAATTAATACTTTGATTTAAAAAGTAATGATACATTAACAATACAGTAATAATAACAAAACATTTATAATATAATTTCTATGTCAAATAAATGCTTTTCTTTTGAACTTTCTGTTGAAAAAGTTATGCATGCTTTCAACATAATATTTTTTTTTCTTAAGCAGCAAATCAGCATATTTGAATGATATGTGAAGGATCATGTGACACTGACGACTGGAGTAATGATGCTGAAAATTCAACTTTGTGTCACAGGAATAAATTACATTTTAAAATATATTCAAATAGAAAAAAAGCAATTATAAATTAGAATACTATTTCACAATATTACAGTGATTTGAATCAAATAAATGTAGCCTGGGTGAAATCTTTTTTTAAAACTTATTAAAAATATAATCAACTTTATATGTTTGTTTGTGGCATTCAACTGGAAATAAACACAGAAATAATTGGTAATCAAAATTAATATCAGTAAATATCAAGAAACTAAAAAATTTGTGTATGAAAACACATTTACAGTTTAAAATCAACATCTTTAAATTTTAATTCAAATTATCATTCCGTATCCTGTTTGCCAATGAATCAAATTCAAAAGCGGAACTGGAATTTAAAAGAAGCACTCAGTCAAATTCTAAGTGCCAATGGTGTTTGAGGTTTGAGAAGTGTGTGAACAGAGAGAAAGTAAGAGAGATATGGTGAGCGAGACGAGCGGTGGGCAAAGAAATAGTGCTGCAGAGAATGAACCACCCCTCCCTTCCCAGCCAGCAGAGCCTACGTAACAAGAGAAGGAGAAGCAGGAGTTCGTGAAGATGAAGAGAACAAGACACACGACCACTCAAAGTAACAACAGATCACATGGAGCTGCATTTTGAAGAAACTGTAAGTGCTTTTCATGGCTTTTACTGATAAGTCAGGGCAGTTCAGCTACTACCTGTGCCATAAATACTAAAAAAAAAAAAAAAAAAAAAAAAAACTGCTTAAAATACTGAAATGACATCACATTCCAGCATTTGAGGACATCATGGGACTCTTATAGAAGACTCAGTGCCATGGTGGAAGAGGAACCACTGCTACAGATGGTGAAGATGTCAACAGTAACTGAAAGTTTGGAGAAGGTGGACTTGATGTACATCTCCATAGAGAGCACTATCGCTCTGGTGTCGGTGCTTGGGAACGTGCTGGTGGTCCTGGTGGTTTACATGAACCAGGCTCTCAGAGACCCGACTTTCTGCTTTATCGTCTCTCTGGCACTGGCCGATATTGCAGTCGGCGTACTTGTCATTCCGCTGGCAGTGGTCCTCAGCTTGGGTCTCAGTACACTGTTTTACACCTGCCTCTTCATCTCCTGCCTCCTCATCACCATCACCCAAAGCTCCATACTGTCCCTGCTGGCCATCGCCATTGACCGCTTCCTACGCGTCAAAATCCCCACCAGGTGAGTCTGAAACACTAAATAAAGTTGAAATATTTTCCTTGTTTACTTACATTTACATTTAATCATTTAGCAGATTCTTTTATCCAAAGCGACTTACAAATGAGGACAATTGAAGCAATCAAAATCAACAAAAGAGCAATTATATGCAAGTGCTATAACAAGTCTCAGTAAACCTAAGGCAGTATATGTAGCAAGGTTTTTTTTTTATTATATAATAAATAAAAAGAAAACAGGTAGAATACAAAAAGAATAGAGCAAGCTAGTGTTAGAGGTCTTTTTTTGCTTTTTGTTAATTGTATAATAAATAAAAAGAAAACAAACAGATAGAATACAAGAATAGAGCAAGCTAGTGTTAGAGGTCTTTTTTTGCTTTTTGTTAATTGTATAGTAAATAAAGGAAAACAGATAGAATACAAAAAGAATAGAGAAGCTTGTGTTAGTTTTTTTTTTTTTTTTAAGAAAACAAGCAGTTAGTAAATAAATAGTGTAGTCCTTTCAAGGTCTAAAAGGGGCAAGGTTTTTTTTTTAACTTACATGTCATGTGACCATTACCTGACATCAGAGACCAGTGAACATGCAAATGTGGTATTCAATAACTGAAATATAAAGCTTTTAATTTTATCCAGAGTGTAAGTTTGTGGGTCCTTATTTTAAATAAACCACATTAGGGTCATGCACCAGAATTAACACAAAAGTATTTACACTGAAAAAGAATTGGCACAGAAACAATTTCCACTCAGAAATTTCAAAATTAATTACAAAGATTCTGCAAGTAACACATTGAATTAAACATGAAATTTTGAAGTAGAAATATTGTAATAGGGTTGTCTTGTTAAACGTGCTACAATCATCTTTATTTTATTTACTTTGAAAATAATTTTACAGCTGACATATACAACATCTAAATTCTCATAGGAAAGAAAAATAATTTTTATGACAAATTTTATGTTAGTTTTACTGACTTAGGACATCATGACTCCATGTCCACCAAAAAAACAACTAATTTTTGGTGGATAAAAATGCATTTCGCCAACTTAGTTGCAATGAAATGACTGTTAAAATGTAATGTTTGTTCACCAATTATATATAATTAGGAATGATATATATATATATATATATATATATATATATATATATTATATATATATATATAATATATAATATATAGCAGGACAGCAATACATCTTTTGCTGTCTTTATTTTTTCAAGTTGCATTTGTCATGTAGCTATTAGACGTTAACAGTAATGCATGCTTTGTTTTTATCATATTTCTTGCTAGACAGCAGGACAGCAATACATCTTTTGCTGTCTTTAATGCAAATCAATGGGCTAGTGTAATGCAAGGCTTTTAACTAAATTAAACCTCCACTGTCTGTCAAAGGGAATGATGTTCACTGGTCTGATAGTATTTTGGCAGCATCCCTAACCACTCATTTGCTTAATGTTTGAAGGCATGTGACTTAAACTGCTTATGTAACACATTTGTAGCGAATGGTGAATTGAATATATTAAAATATATTAAAAAACACACATGCAACTCATTGTCATTTTAAGCACATAAATAAAAACCACTAAAATAAAATAAATTATTTCATATTAATTTGTAAAAAAAATATAAACCAAAAAAATCCACTAAAATAAAAAAAAAAAAAAAAATCATATTATATTTGTAAAAAAATAAATATATATATATATATATATATATATCTGTGGGTTGATAAAATGTTGGAAAAATATCCCACAGTCTAGCCATATCTGGAAAGAGAATATCATAGAGATCAGTGGGCAACTACCCTTACACTTTTGCAACCACCTAGCAATGCAGTAAAACCATTCAAAACCCCTTAACAACTACATAGCAGCCACCAACAAAGGGGATTAAGGGGAATCAAGGACTTTAGATATACAAAGACAGAGATGCAATGCACAATATGGTGGAAAAAGTCCCGTCTTCTAAATAAAAGAGCCAATCGCCAGTTGGTAAAGTCACTGCATAAATGCAGCTGCTGTTAGGAGATCCAGTTGTAATAGAAACAGTCAGTGTTTTGAGGAATACACCATCCCATTCAGACAATGTCAAAAATTTAGTTGCTTAGGACTATAGTAGCCTTTTTGTATTTTTATCCAAACTATGGAAGTTACTGGCTACCGTCAACTGTTTGGGTGAACTAAGACTATTCGAAGTGTGTTAATGCATGATATTTTTAACATTAGAAGTGTGCATTATACAGAACGCCTGCAATATCGTTTTTGGTTATGACTGGATTTAAAAAGTAATTTATGTCATTGCTTTTGCATCGTTTTGACAGGTACAACATCATTGTTACACAGAGGCGGGCATGGGTAGCAGTGGGTTTGTGCTGGCTTATCTCGTTTCTGACTGGTTTAGTGCCGATGGCCGGCTGGCACCTCAGCCCACCTGGAAATGTCAGCATGACGCCCATCAAATGCCAGTTCACCAAAGTCATGCGCATGGATTACATGGTCTACTTCAACTTCTTTGTTTGGGTGGTAGTGCCCCTGATAATCATGATCGGACTGTACGCAGAGATCTTTCGCGTGATCTGCCGCCAGCTCAACCGTCGAGCCGAGGCCACCTGTGACTCGAACAAATACTACCGCAAAGAGCTGAAACTTGCAAAGTCGTTAGTGCTAGTTCTGTTTCTGTTTGCGCTCTGCTGGCTGCCACTGCACATTATGAACTGTATTGTGTTTTATTGCCCGACATGCAACGTGCCCAAGATTGCTGTTTACGTGGGTATCTTTATGTCACACGTCAACTCCGCGCTCAACCCACTGGTGTACGCTTTCCGCATCCAGCGCTTCCATGATACGCTGATTCATATCATCCAGCGATTTGTGCTCTGTAAAACCACATCAGCCATCCAGGGCCAGCACAGTCCTGGACCAACCACAGAGAAAACCCAAGTTCAGTAGCAACTGAGACTAAGGGGAATCAAAGTCTTTAAATATACAATGATGGAGATGCAACGCGCAATGTGGCAGAATAAGCCCCGCCTTCTAAATAAAAGAGCCAATCGGCAATTAGTAAAGTCATTGCATCGCTACGGCTGCTGTAAGGAGCTCCAGTTTTAATAGAAACAGTCAGTGTTTTGAGAGGCACACTTAGGACTGCATATGTGCATTGGCTGGTTTAGCATAAATTTGTAAAACTATTTGAGCATAAGAAACCACATTTATATGGGCCGTTCATGTCAGATTTTGTTGATTTCCCCATTTAAGTTCTCTTTTCAGACTCGGTCTTGGATGCCTGAAATAGCTGCCCGGTGGACTTTCACACACTGTCTGAAATCATTGCAACTGACTGGCTGAGAGAACTATGCAAATCAGGAACCAGCACAAATATACCCAAAATTATTGCAGAACATTCATGCAACACATTTCTCCATTTTCCATTCTGATTTTGCGCTCTACATTGTGGAGGATACAGCGAACTACAGCAATCTGGCATTACTGCAGTTCATGCACATGAATCAGCTCTTTAAAATGCAGAAAGAGCACGTCTACACTGTGAGTCTGGAAATAAGCCCGGTTATAATGCACTTCTCCATCATTTGATGAATTACTGCTGCCACAATATCTTGAAAATATACACAAACATCGCTTTTCCAGCTTAATTGCGTCAAGAAAATAGCAGGTTTTGTGAACATTCAATAATAGGCTTTATTTGCATAGCAAGGAGGTGTGTTTGCACTGGACAGAATGACAATGACTAGAATTAAATATTCAAAGCGCAATGCTATACCACACCTGTTTAAGTTGGAATACGGTCAATATGATGTTTTTTTTTTTGTTTTTTGTGCTGAAATACTGAATGTAAAAGCAGTGTAACTTTATAGTAAATTTACCACTGTGAGATCAACTATGGATAGATTCTATAGATACTAAAAACTCTGCAGCTTCAAAGATCTCTCTTTTGAATGTAATAAAAAATATTTTGTAGCCTGATGTGGCTAAGAATGAATATTGGATGATTTGTATTGACTTTTGAAATGCACACCAAGCAACTAGTGAACAGAGTAAAATGGGACAATTTAACATAAATGAACAGAACCAATTTACCACCAATAAGCAGAACAAACCAATATTCATTACAGTCCTAATGCTTCAGGTATCAATTTTCCACCAAGGAACATAACAACCAATATTCATTACAGTAAGTTTTTCAGCTCATGGCTTGGATTTGGTTGCACATAAACCTCAGGAGATTCATGTTATGCATTTCTACACCATAAGAAAGCACTGGACATTGTTTATGTATAAGTGTAATTTCTTCAATTAAAAATCAATATCATGAAGTGAAGACTTAGCATTTATTAAAGGTGCTGTATGTTATTTTGACTGTACCAAAGCATAAAATGCTATAATACATTTGAAGATGTTTAGGAAACATGCTAAGTTCACATACTTGTTTCTCCAAAAAACAATGCTACATCCAGTTATTCTACTTTGAAAATGTGTGTTTTGTGTCAGAATGTCTGTTTTTGTTTTGGTCTGTGTGACTACACCCACAGCCAGTTTAACCAATAGTATTTAGACACACTGTGTTGCCAGACAGCGGAAAATACAGCGCATTACCGCCATGGAAGCCAACAAATGAACTAGGTCAGAGATTGCAGATTCTACCCGACCTAAAAAGCCGAAATCCATCTAAAAACCTCTATGACCAGAGGATTATTAAAATGTGGATAAATCAACTCATTCGCCTTTCCTTGTTAATTTTGCTTGTTCCACTTGCGTCTCCTCAATCTGGCAACACACGTCAGCATCGAGTCTGAGGAGGAGGAAGCGGGAAAAACAACATTTTGAATATCTACTGCAGTACCCATTTAAACCACTAGCAACCAAAAATATATACTGCACCTTTAATTAATAGAAATGTATAAATTCAAATACCTTTTTAAAAAGGCAGACAGTGAATTCTTCTGGAGACCTGTTTGAAAACAATCATGACTGCAGAAATTACACACAAACCAGTAAGCATCTACCTAACAACAACCTGATAACTAGAGGTTGACTGATGTATCAGTTTTGCCGATTAATCGGCACCGATAGTTGATTGCTGGAACTATCGGCAAAAATTGCTGGAGCGGCTGAGAATGGTCCGCTGCCATTATACAGTGCGAGAGAGGCCTCTAGAGATGGAAATCACTGACAGCACGTGTTGTTTGTTTTGGCACGTGAGGCTGCGCTGCACAGTGCAGGAAACTTCAAACACTATTTAAATACAGCCGACAGAAAATCCTGCCACGGAACAGGGCGCCATTCACATAGTTTTCCATTCCATTCCATTATATTCTTCCCAAATAGTTATTAATGTGCATAATAACTTCGCCCCAGGCTGTAACATTGTGTATTGTGCATTTTTCAGCAAAAAGTTTGTCTTTCTGTAGCTCTAATAAAGTATGTTTCATTTATTGAGCTATAGATATACATCACGATTTCCCTTTCTGTTGGCTCTGTTTTTTTTATACACCGAACTGCAAACTCATCTATGCCACATTGTTAATTTCTGAAGTGAACTTTTGTCCATTTGGTGATTAAATTAACCATTTTAGATCGCTGTTTGAAGTGAACGTGACGCATCGGGTGTGTGTGATAACCTGCGACTCAAGTTTGTATTAGACATGACGCTGCGCTTTTCCCCGGTGTGTGACCCATATTTTGTTATTTTGATTAGATAATCAAGTATTCTAAAGAAGCAAATGAAGTGTGAGAATATACATACAATATCCATATGTATGTAATTTCATTGCTACAGTATGGCCTTTGTGTTGATAATTAAAGATGGCCATCTTTAAGCATGACTGTTGATATGAAATGGTAATACTTTACAATAAGAGTCCATTTGTAACAATAAAATTACTGAAAGCTGTATAAGTATTGTTCTTAATTAGAGTTTGTTAATTTCAGCATTTAGGCTACTATTACATTTTTTACATTTAGTTTCTTCTGTTAACATTAGTTAATAAACTATGAACGTTAAAGATCAATTTAATAATTAATATTTGATTTATTTAAAAATTATAGTTCTTTTTTTTTAAATAGTAAAGCACTATTTTAGTTCTTGTTCGGTATCCATTTTAAAAACTATCGGCTGATTAATCGGTATCGGCCAATTTGGACCAACCTAGCTATAGGTATCGGCAAAATCCACTAACGGTTGACCTCTATTCATAACTGCATAGAAAAATTCAAATAACGCACAGCCTAAACTAGGGCTGCACGATTATGACAAAAATTATATTTGTTGATTATTCCCTTGAAATTGTAATTGTGATTATTAATTACCATTATCACAATTTGCATTGAATGACGTTTAGACAATTAGCAACTGTGTGCCATATTTTTATATGAAAATAAGAAAATCTTTTATTTATTTTTATTGATTTCTATATATTACAGGCACATTGACCAAATTATCACATATAAGTAACAGATAGGCTAGTAACTGTGAACCTTCACCATGCCAATTAATAAGTAGGTTAAAAAAATCTATAAATAATAAACAGCAGTGTCACTGGCAGAAACACAACAGGCCAAATATATCTTTAGTATATTTGGCAAACAGAGCCAACAGAAAGGGAAATCGTGATGTATATCTATAGCTCAATAAATGAAACATACTTTCAATATATCTTTAGAAATCCTGAAGTGGTTAATTTTGGCTTGACCAACATCAAACTGTAAACAGCCTAGCAACCACTCAGAACCCTTGAGGAACCACAAGGCTCACATTAGCAGTCTAGTAACAACCAACCAAAACACCTAAACACAACCTAGCAACCACTCATAACACCTCAGCAACCACGCAGCAACTGCTTTACATTTTGAATGTACATTTCAGCAGCGGTAGATGAAGTACACAAGTAGGCTACTTGAGTAAAAGTATAATCTGTATAATAAAATATTACTCCAGTAAAAGTAAAAGTACTCAGTTTTCAGTTTTACTTGAGCGAAAGTACAAAAGTACTTGATTTTTTATGTACTTAAGTAAAAAGTACTAATAGATGAATGTTTATTTTGCAGTTTTATATAGGCTACTTTTATAATTTAATTTTACATTAGCATATTTTTTATAATCCCACTGCTAAAAATACCTGAGATTTTCCTCAAAGTAACCAATAAGGAAACAATGAATATAATATGGAGAATATAATTAGATTTTCATAATGATTTTTTATTTATTTTTTCTTCTCAAACCATTTCTGTGGTGTAAAACACCCCTGGCCAAAGGCCCCCAGAGGGCATAACTTCCCACTTTGATAATTACTATAGTTACCATGTTCTGAACATCACATTCTTTCTTTTGTGGTTGGTGTAGGTGGTTGAATAAAAATATTTTGACTTTATTTTAAACTAACTCTATGGACATATTTTCAGCATGGTTATGAATAAACATTTATATTTGTCTACTCGCTAGTTGATCCAGATACATAGTAACTTAGGCTATGTGTGCTGACGTCAATGGAATAGTACGAGGCGGTGAAATTTAAAGTGTCGAATCTGCGGCACGCGGGGGCGGTGGGCACAGGTGATGACGTCACGCCCTCAACAGCGGCTCCAAGTTTCGCATCCGGTTGAAGATAGTATTATTAGCCTTAAGATAAAGCGTTACGTTTCTATAATCTCGATCTGTCAGCGGCCTCACCGACCTCACGGATGTGTCTTAATCGGGGTTCGTGTTTTCACAGCATTATACTTCTCACAGACGGATGTCAACAAAGTCGCTGATTAGAGATGTCCAGCTAGCGAATGCTAACAAACAGCCCGTTCGCCGCGGTATTTTACATGTCTGTTTACTTATATAAAATGACATAACGTTGACATTGTTTTAAATTTGTCTGTGTAATTGTAAAATACATAAGATATCACATTAGTGTTCTTTACTTCAGAATGTGTGAACGCTAACTAGTGCATATGTTGTCTAATAATACTGAACAGCGGTAACAGTTATTTAATCTGTGTTGTGATGTTTTACTTCGCATATCTACGTTTTTTCGGTTATTAACAAATAATGGATATCTACCATGGTATTCTTAGAAGTACTATGGTACTTTGAGATACCATTGTATTTACTGCTGGTGGACTGACAAACCAACTGAACCCTGAACTGTTATTATTTTGTCATTGCCAGGTTGAGACTCAAACCTCGTGGCTGCTGTTAACCTTCCCATCGAGCCGGTTTGGGGAAGTGTGTTTATCCCTCTCATCTCCTGCGAGATGGGCAGTCATTTCCGCAGCTACGTCTGGGATCCAGTCCTCATTATCTCCCAGATTATTCTCATGCAGTGCATCTATTACAGCTTCTTGGGTCTGTGGTTGGCTGGCGTTGATGGTTTGGTCCACACCAGTAGATCACTCGACCAGATATTCAGTTACGAGGTAACTGTCCAAATAGGGTTCATCGAAAAGAAAATTAATAAAATGTGATGTTGTCAACCCAGAGCTACAAATAACTAGTTTACTTTCTGTCAAGTTCTTGGCTTTTCAACAACACAAGGTCGTTTGTCTATGATGGCGTTCATTCTGAATTCTCTCACATGGTGAGTTTATATTAACGTTGTTCTGTTCCAAACATTTATCTGCCATCTGAAGTCTGAATTCTTGGTTCCGTGTCTCTTTTTCAGTGCTCTTGGCCTGTGGTTTTTCATCCGACGGGGAAAGCAGTGTCTGGACTTCACCGTGACGGTGCATTTCTTTCACGTGATCGGCTGCTGGATCTATAACACCCATCTCAAAGCCGCCCTGTCGTGGTGGTTGGTTAACGTGGCCTGCATGGCCCTCATGGCGGTCATCGGCGAGTATTTGTGCATGCGGACAGAGCTCAGAGCCATCCCTGTCAACACGGCACCCAAATCCAACCTATGAGGACTGTTTAGAGACAGATGTGCCACAGCTGGTGTGCACGAGGTTGCACATCAGCAGGACTGACGTGTTTACAGATGCTGCTGTGGTTTTCTGAGAGACTGAGCAGAAGTAACTTGATGTTTTGGTCACGTCACTGTATTTAATCCGGATGACGTTGAGATGGTTATGCTGCATCGCATGATAATCCTGCGACTTCCCTCAGTCAGCATTATGATGGCATTCCCATCATTTCAAAATTACTATTGTAATTATTCTTATTTAGGACCAACACTTTATCATTCGTGGATGGCTACTGAAAATATGAAAGTGGTGGTCTGTTTTAAAAGCCCAGAAAGCATCGTGTCTAAATCTTAATCTAAATAAAAATGCTATGTATTTCTGAATATTTGGATAATGGTTCCTGTTGCTTTGGAAAGAAATAAGATATTAAGCAGTTTCCCTGTTTTATCAAGTCATCCTCTTACAAATACCAATAGCAGACTTTCATTGAACTTGGATGTAGTTTCTTAAACGATTTTCAGTGAACATGAAATCAAAACTGACTCTATTTGCTTTCTCAATTCATGTTCTTGTTGAGCATGTTATTCCAAAGTGAAAAGTCATTGAATATCCTATTTCTCTCAGATATCTCACATTAAGGAAATAAAATGGGTTGCTAATAATGTGTCATGTTTACTCTAATGTATTTTGCATTCAGTTTTGACCCACATGCCCATCAGATACGATCAGTATCTTTCAAGATTTGTTTGCAATGAGTATTTGAGTGAGATATGAACCTAAAACTTTTTGTGAAGATATGAGGTAAATCAAATAAACTAGATTTTTCACTTATTCTGCAATAAATCTGAATCTGCGATATCAAATAACAGAAGTGTGAGTTTTGGTTTCATAAAAAGTGTATTCAAATGATTTGTCAGAATAAAACTATATTCTGCAAAGTGACTTCTTGTTTGATTTTTTTGTTTTAAAAAGTATTAGCTATTCTCAAAAGGTAGACAAAGTTTTTTTGTTTTTGGTACTAAATTTGAAGGCTTTTAGGATCAAAGTGAATTCATGTCATTTTCATTGAGTGATTCTGAGTTATAAACAAATATTAAGGTCAGAGCTCTTTATTGTCGTTGTACAGGTATGAGAATATTTTATACTCCAGGAGGTATTACATTTAAATATGTTAGAGGAAATGTGCTTAACTGTCATCATAAATAAAAAAAAATACAAATGTATTTTGATTTTGGGGTCAAATGTGACCACATGCATGCAGTGGTGGTTCCCTCCCAAACACGGAGTGGCGCCAGCGCGTGCGCGTGCTCACTCCAAACCCAAACAAAGACGTAAAAGCGTTCTCATATTCTACTTCCGGTGGTTTTCGCCCCGCGCGGTTCCGCTTGTAAAGATGCCGAAGTGAGTCTCTCTTTATGTTTATTTCATACAATTATACGATATGTACAAAACAGACCAGCAGGCTTTAGTCGCGAAGGGTTAATTAAAATATCTTTTATACCTTTAGGCATTTTAGAAAACCACATTGTGAATAAACCGCGTTTCTCAGACAAGAGCTAGTAACGTTAGCTCTTCAAGCTAATCCAGCATTTAAATGGGTTACTAAAGAATTAAAGTTTTTTAATTAAGTGTATTAGTTATTATATTTATATGCAGCTCACTGCTTTAAATGCCCCGTTTTTTGCTGCAGGAATCAGTTTTAAACAGTAAAAATCGTGCGAGAAGAATCGTGCATTGAATTCAGTGCTATGGTCATACTATGCTATTTATATGAAGCCCATTATTACTTAAAGAAGACTATTGTAGTAAATGATGGTACTTTGTTAGGTTTTTAAAGTGACAGTCCTTTACTATGGCATTATTATCCTTACCATCACTGTACTGTGGCACCTGTGCGGTGTTTTTAATCAAGGGTGGGTTGTTTTTGTCTCTTTCAGGTTTTATTGTGATTATTGTGACACATACCTGACACACGATTCGGTAAGATTACCACTTTTTACAGAATCTGATGGTAATCTGACCTGTTTAACGTAAAATGTTATCTGTTGAAATGTTCATTATTTGTGTATTTAATCTCTGCAGCCATCAGTCAGAAAGACACACTGCAGCGGACGAAAACATAAAGAAAATGTGAAAGATTATTATCAGAAATGGATGGAGGAGCAGGCTCAGAATCTCATCGACAAAACAAGTGAGTGAACAACATGCTCTTCTCTGTTAAGACCTTATGTCTGATCTATGTCAATATCTGTTTCTGCCACATAGTGAAAGAAGGTCATTGATTAAAAAAAATAGTAATTAGTTGTGTGACATTCATAATTCTGACTTTTTTTCATTGCAATTCTGATATTGTCAGAATTGCAAGATGTACTAAGAGTTCAGACTTCTTAATCTTATTTAAACTGTTTCTTGCAATTTTGAGAAAGTCAAAAATTGAGAGATCCGAGCTTGAGCATTTCTTGCAGTTGTGACCTTTACATTAGAATTGCATGGGGAAAAAGTCACAATTACCTTTTCATTTTTATTTATTTTGTGGCAGAAAGCTTCCATAGATCTATACATAAAATGCATACATGACACAAACTATTTTGACTAATTTCATCATCATTTAAAATTCATTTTTGCCTGTTTCAGCGGCCGCTTTCCAGCAGGGTAAAATTCCACCCACCCCATTCCCAGGAGCCCCTCCACCTGGCGGATCTCTGCTACCGCATCCAAATATTAGTATGTTTCAAAGTTCACTTGCTTTCATGGCAGCTACAAAGCATATAAACAATTTCTGAGTCAACTCTATCCTTATTTATGGCGAGACTACAGGCAAAAGCGTTGTTTTTTCATGCACTGGTCTTTTGAGATTTTGAGCTATTTTGCTTCCATAACCTTGGAAGCATATGGGTAGCAAAATGACGATGCAATATGTAAAATGGCTGTGTATTTCTTAAAATTTACATTTTCCCATACATATTTGCAACATTTAGTATTTTTTGTAGTATTTATATAATTTACATTTGCCAATTCCTACACTAGTCTTATGTAAATGAAAAAAAAAAATATTTTAATGCTTTATAAGTTTCATAATTAAAATGAAATTGTATTACCCAAATTGATTAGATGTTTAACATGTCCAGGCAAAAACTGTAGCAAAATTATCATTTAAATGCCATTTTTCCTAAATGCATTTAGACTTAGGGTAGGACACTTGAGGTTGTATTTTCAATGCGATACTGCATGATAATTGTAGCAAAATGCAGTATGAGTTTCAAAATGCATTCTGAGCTAAATGTGCAGCAACAAAAATGTGATTTAAATGTCTTTTAATTTTCCTAAATGCATTGTTTGCTTATGTGCATCAATCGGAGTGTAAAACAGTGAGAGATGTTGAGGCAGGTGACAAGCGTTTGGTTAATGGGGAATATTGACTTATTGTGCATCTTGTTCCCGAGCCCCGCCTCGATAAAATGATTGACAGGTTGGGGGCATGATCGGCTCAGAATGCATTTTCAAATCCACATCGACTTAAACTACATAATCGTGGGGCATTTAATGAAAATGCAACTGAAACGTCTTAAGTGTAAGTGTCAATGCATTTAAGAAAAATAAAAGAGATTTAAATCACCATTTTTCTACCCTTTTGTTGCACCATTGGCTCAGAATGCATTTTGAAATTCACACTACATTTTGCTACAATTATCACGTGGTATCATGATGAAAATGGAATCTCAAGTGTCCTACTCGTAAGCCTAAATGCATTTAGGAAAAATGGCATTTAAATGATAATTGTGCTACAGTTTTTGCTTGGTCATGTTAAACATATCTAATCAATTTGGGTAATACAATTTCATTTTAATTTTGCAACTTATAAAGCATTTAAATATGTCTCTTAATTAACATTAGAACTAGTGTAGAAAATGTAAATTATATATTTGAAATTTAATTTTGCACTAAATGTTGTACATGTATAGGAAAATGTAAATTTAAATACAGAAATACATTGACATTTTACATACTGAACTGTCATTTTGCATATTACATTTCAAAAGGAAATTTGCTACCCATATGGTTCTATACATAACGTGGTCTTTGAGACTGGTGGACAGAAAACTTCCAAAATGCACATTTAAGTGTTTTTTTTTTTTTTTTTACTTTTTTTTTTTCAGTTTTCTATTTGTGTGTAGATTTATTCATATCTATATTGTTTTTTAACCGAGGTGTTTGTTCATAAATCATACACCTGATTTATATAACATTTATTCCTAAATACATGCTGATTTTTCTGTCCTTTGACAGTGTTTTCTGATTTTCATGGTAATAAAAAATATCCTTAATCTGAACAAAATGAAACAATAATTTTGAACCTGACTTCATTTGGTGTTCAGATTTCTCATCTTGAAATGAATGAAAATTGATGTATATTTAATAAAATGATGCTTTATTTGCATATTTAGAAATTACAATTTTCAAAAGTTTCTGAATGTGCCGACATTAATCAGTTTGGGAAGTATAGTGAAATATATTCCTTTTTTGACCCTGTTCTCCTGCAGTGTCTGGCCTTAACATAACGTTAACTCATTTGAATTCAGAAATTGTGAATGCCACATAAAATTGTATTAAGTTTTGCCATTATATCGGTCACCCCGCTTTCTGCCTGTCAGTCATTGAGAAACCAATAAATTAAAATTTTACTTTAAAGGGATAGTTCACCCAAATATCAAAATTATGTCATTAATGACTCACCCTCATGTCGTTCCAAACCCGTGAGACCTCCGTTCATCTTCGGAACACAGTATAAGATATTTTAGATTTAGTCAGAGAGCTTTCTGTCCCTCCATTGAGAATGTATGTACGGTATACTGTCCACGTCCAGAAAGGTAATAAAAACATCTACAAAGTAGTCCATGTGACATCAGAGGGTCCGTTAGAATTTTTTGAAGCATCGAAAATACATTTTGGTCCAAAAATATCAAAAACTACGACTTTATTCAGCATTGACTTCTCTCACGGGTCTGTTAGGAGCGCGTTCACAGCACATCCGGTTCGCGAACGAATCACTCGATGTAACCGGATCTTCTTGAACCAGTTCACCAAATCGAACTGAATCGTTTGAAACGGTTCGCCTCAACAATAAGCATTAATCCACAAATGACTTAAGCTGTTAACTTTTTTAACATGGCTGACACTCCCTCTGAGTTCAAATAAATCAATATCCCGGAGTAATTCATTTACTCAAAACAATACACTGACTGAACTGATGACCGAGCCAGATAACGAACGAAACATTGACTCGTTCTCGAGTCAAGAACCGGTTGCATCGGTTTTTCGGATCACCGGTAGTGATGGGAAGTTCTGTTCTTCTCCGCGAACCGGTTCTTTCGGACAGTTTGATTCAATAAAACCGGTTGCCGAAAACGGTTCACCAGTTCTTTTGCGCTCGACGTAATGACTTCATTGGCGATGATTGCCCTTGATTCAAGTCTTCGGTTTACCCGCGCTCATAACATTAGCACAGAATCAGTTCAGAATCAATCACCAAAAGAACCAGTTCGGTTCAGACGCGCTGTGTGTCAGTCTGCTTCACGCATGCGCAGTATCATCAGCTCCTCGGTTCTCGAATCGGACGCGTCCGACAGAAACGGTTCTTGACTCGAGAACGAGTCAATGTTTCGTTCGTTATCTGGCTCGGTTCAGTCAGTGTACTGTTTGAGTAAATGAATTACTCCGGGATATTGGTTTATTTGAACTCAGAGGGAGTGTCAGCCATGTTAAAAAAGTTAACAGCTTAAGTCATTTGTGGATTAATGCTTATTGTTGACGCAAACCGTTTCAAACGATTCAGTTCGATTTGGTGAACTGGTTCAAGAAGATCCGGTTACATCGAGTGATTCGTTCGCGAACCGGATGTGCTGTGAACGCGCTCCTAACAGACCCGGGAGAGAAGTCAATGCTGAGTAAAGTCGTAGTTTTTGATATTTTTGGACCAAAATGTATTTTCGATGCTTCAAAAAATTCTAACGGACCCTCTGATGTCACATGGGCTACTTTGAAGATGTTTTTATTACCTTTCTGGACGTGGACAGTATACCGTACATACATTCTCAATGGAGGGACAGAAAGCTCTCAGACTAAATCTAAAATATCTTATACTGTGTTCCGAAGATGAACGGAGGTCTCACGGGTTTGGAACGACATGAGGGTGAGTCATTAATGACATAATTTAGATTTTTGGGTGAACTATCCCTTTAAAGGTGCTGAATGTAGGATTGACACAGAGTGGTTGAACTAGGTATTGCAGTCCAAATTCAAAATATTGGAGAGGGTTTTTTTTCACCCGGCCCCTCCTCCTCAGACTTGAAGCACACACAGGTTGCCAGATTGACAACACCAACAGGAACGAGCGCACATGACAATGAATGGAATGAAATGCGCTGTTTTCTCCGCCAACTGGCAACCCGGTGTGCCAAAATACAATTGGGTAAACTGGCAGTGGGCGGGTTTCACAAACCAAAACAGAGACCAACATTCAGGCCCCGAATGCACATTTTCGAAGGAGAATAACTGAATGTAGCATTGTTTTTCAGATTAACAATAATGTTAACTTAGCATGTTTCTTAAATATCTGCAAACATATTGTGATATTTTTATGCTTTAGTAGAGTCAAAAACTTACATACAGCACCTTTAATGATTTGATTACATTATATTATTAACATATTTACAAGGAATAACATTTTTTTTTTTTTTCTTGCAGGTGGACCTCCGAGACCGGGCATGTTACCAGCTCCACCCATGGGTGGTCCTCCTATGATCCCAATGATGGGTCCCCCTCCTCATGGTATGATGCCTGGAGGTCCAGGTAAGGCTGTTTATCTGTAAATATAACTACGTTAATGTGAGGGATTTTTATTAATGGCAATCTGAATTGACGATCACATTCATCTGGCTCTCTTTCAGGTCCAGGTATGCGACCACCAATGGGTGGACCTATGCAAATGATGCCCGGGCCACACATGATGCGACCTCCCACTCGGCCAATGATGCCAGCCATTAGACCCGGTATGGTCCGACCTGATCGATAAAGCTACGGTGCCACGTTTATTATCCCGATATCCACAGAAGACTCGGCCAACTATCTAAACTGGTTTTACAGTCGATCTAAGAGTTTTATTGCCCATTTGCGTTTTATGATGACTAATTTCTGCAGTTCAGAAAACATTGGTTTCGCTCGAGTGACTCGGTTTACCACAAATTCCTGTAAAATCTGATGAACCTTCCATTGGCTTTCATTTCATATATATGACAGACCAGAGGGTGTTGTGTAATGGGTTTGTGTATGATGTGCAGTTATTACGTTGATGGATGTTTTGATTATTTACTGTTAGGATGATTTTCAGCTTTTTGTTTTTTTATCTATTTTGAGAAAATAAAATTAAAAACTTTACAGATGTGTTATGTTTTGAGTTGGTCTGCTTGTGTAACATTTAAATAGAAACACAGTAAAATGCATCTTGATTACTCGGAGTAATATAATCAAAGCAATAACAAAGAATATGCTAAAAAAATGCAATTCAAAGACAAAAACATAGAGCAAAAAGTCTATTGAATTTATTAGTTCAATGGCATTGAGATAGTGATTGTTCTTTAAGTAAATGGAATGAACATACGGAATAGTATGAACATTCAGGACAAAAGGTACATTTATTAGACATCTTTTAATCGTAGTTACTTTACCTTCTACATAGGCCAACAGTGGTATTTTATCTTGTGTTGTCAAGTGCAAGCATTCTGCCCTGATCCTGGTGTGTTTCTGACATCCTCATACTCTTCCCAACCCAGAAAATAGAGGATACTAACATAATTGGTGTTAAATCGTTTGTCAATATTTGCTCAAATTATGTGAAGTTCAAAAGAAATTCAAGTGAATTCAAAGAGGAAGCGAGGGACAAGTGTTGCCTGAGGGGTTTGCATTTTTTTCTCCTTTTCTGTAAATCATTCTGTTCCACTGCAGCATATATGCCCATTTTCTTTTCCATTAAGTCAAGAAACCTGCTAACTATAAAAAAAAAATAAAACCCTCGTTGTGATGCTAGACAGCTAGGCTTTGTGATAGGTGGCCATAAAGTGACATTTAATTCAGCTCTTTGTTTTCATATGGCAAATCAATAGCCTACATATGCTACATCTTTGCTATTTCACAGTAAGATCATTGCATCAACCACTGATTTGATTTCAATTTAGCTGGATTCTTCACATACAGGTAAAAATATTTTTGCTGATTTACATGAAAGTACTTCTTACATCTCAACCATAACGTTTCCATCTCAGGTCCAAAACTGAACCCATTTTGTTTTAAATGCCACAAATCTTCAACAAGCAGTTTTACAATGTACACAGAGTCCAAAAAGATCAAAACTAGTTTTGCATTATTTTTTTAGGTATAATCTGCTTCTGTTGCTCACAAAGTCCTCCATATGAAAATAAACCACAGTTTAAGAGGAAACATTGAACAGTAAAATGTACAATGTTCACACAGTGCTCGGGAAAGAGAAGTCCAGTTTTACAGAGATTACTCAAAGTTCTGCTTGCTTTTTAAAGATATAAATGAGTGAATCTCGTGGAAAAACTTGAGAAATGTTCACCTTTCAGCCCAAAACTAAATGACGAGCAAATAAAACCTATTTTTAGGACCAATGACAATTAAGCAAATTACACATCAAAATTCTTATTACCATATTGAGAAAATAACAGAGTACAATTGTAAGTGTACATCTTATTTGTACTACATAAATATTATTTTAAAACAATAATTATTGTGCAAAAATGTGTCTAGATAATAATGTCATCTTAATAGTCCTGAAAACAGGCTTCATTGGCTTTATGCAAAAATTCTTCTTTTGATTTTGGGGTGAAATATGACATTGCTTTGTGAGATTCGGTCAAATTGAATATCATGCTGATTCATATTTTAATATTTGATTTATGTCCATTTCCACATCACCAGCAAATCAGTTTATCGGCTGAGTAATGTTCGTATTCAAGTTTATTTTTGCAGTAGGAGCAACTTTGGACAGTCCGTTTGGTATGGCCGTTAAGTGCTAATTTTTATTTCTCTTTCTCTCTCGCATACTCACTCAATTTCTTCCTCATTTGGACTCACACATAAAGTTTCACCTGAGTCCCCTTCAATTCACACCTTGGTGTCCGGAAACTTGAAAGGTGGAGTCAGCTACACAAGGAAAAATATATTGGAATTCAGAAATGGGAATGCTCTAAAATCCCATTCAAGTTGTCAGAGCCCAGACAGGACTGCTAATTAAATCTGAAATATTCAAAATGTGACAGCATTTCAAAAAGTGTCAAAAATACACAAAGCTCACGTTACAGGATGTGATTGCATGAGTGAAATGGATCTCTTGAGATAGCCTCTTTGGCAATTTTGAGTTAGGAAATGAGACAAAACAATGGCAAACGATGGTTGTTAATGAGTGAGGATGATTGTGATGTCTGGAAGTTGAGGATGTGCAACACAGTCACAAAGAAATTACCACAACTTTAACAGATTACTCCATAAAACCGGACATGAGAGACAAACAGTGCAGGTCAAAAGTGAGTAACGTTAACAGCCAGAATCAAACTAAAGCGAACAGTCCTTTCCACACAAGGAAAAACAGCCACGTTCACACTGCAGTGTTTTGGAAACACAACAGCACCTAAATGAGAAATTAATCACCTGAATTATCATTCTCTATGTGTACGAGTCTTTCGTAAACCGAAAGTTATTTTTAGACAGTTATTTAGCGACTGTTGCGTACACGTTACGCAGATTTAATAAAATACGGCTATCACTACTTAAAGGGACAGTTCCCCCCAAAATTAATAGTGTCATCATTTTTATGAGTTTCTTCTTTTCTGTTGACCATAATACATATTTTGAAGAATATTGGTAACCAACCATTGGTAACCAACAGGTGACGGTAGCCATTGACTTACATAGTATTTTTTTCATACTATGGAAATCGCTGGCTTCTGGCAACTTGTCTGGTTCCTAACATTCTTCATAATATCTTTTATGTCTGACAGAAGAAAGAAAATCATACAGGTTTGGAACAACTTAAGGGTGAGAAAATGATGATAGAATTTTCATTTTCACTCTCCTTTTAAATGTTCCATGCGTTAATTTGGTTTCAAATTGCGGTTGTTACTTTAAGGAACTGTGAGTGTGAAAAAAAATCATATTTAACTGCAGTGTGAACATGGCACATGAAACAAGACAAAACATAAACCATCAAGAATGTAAAAACAGATTTCTAGCATCTAATACACTAAACTTTTTTTTTTTCTTTTTTGCGTGAATAAACAAAGTGGTGCAAACTTACAGTGGTTTTCCAAACGTTCAGTACATGTCACAATATGCATAAGGCTGTTTGGAGCTTTTTTTTTTTCTCTAGCCTTAGTGCTTTTTCTTTTCTTGGCTTCATTATCTTCTCTTTAAAGATAATTGTCACCGTGGGAATTCTTTTGCAATTCAAAATAGTAACATTTACTATTATTATGTCTACGAAAATATTCTTTCTCATTTTTCTGCAAATGACTTTGTAGTGGAAATCTCGGAGGGAACTAATTTTACAGAAACAAATCATCAATCACAAAATGAACATAGAGGTTATACACACACGTATTATGTGATGTTAACAATGTAAAGTTACAAATATAGAACTTTACGAAACAAAATGGATTCCCTTATTAGATAAAAAGTCAATTAAATTCCAACAAGAAAACAGAATAGGAATGTTGTCTTGGTTATTCCATGTTCTTGGGGCTGTATTCTACTCTTCCCAGTAAAACTGTATTGCATTTCAAATCCCAACCTCTAAATGCTCTAAACAGGCATAGTTTTTCTTCCGAGGGCCTCAGAGCTGCAGATGCCTGGTAAGACAAAAGGAAGCACTGGATGTGAATCGAGATGACAGACCCAACTCTTTTGAAAAACTGAAGAACTGCGGGGAGGTGGGGGGTAATGTGGGTCCAACTACGGGGAAAAAAGTGATCTAGTGCTACAGGGTTCAAGGAGCGCCAATGGGAAACTGTGTTATGTTGCATTCATGACCTTAAATGTACGTAAACTTGAAAAACAATACTAGTATTGCTGTTGCAGTCAGAGAGCTCGTGGATCTACTAATTTCTAATAAAGTTCTGCCAACATGTTCGTCCAGATGAGGAGATGTAGAAATGCTACAAGTGTCAAGTTTGGAGGTTTTGTGATAGAGAACCCTCTGATACGAGGGACCGAACCGTAAACATTCAGCATAATGTATAAAATAGGGAAGCTTTCAAGAGGCGATTTCGGACCAGAGTTTGAGGAGGCTGGTTATACGGCAAATCCAAGGATTCCAGAAAGCGCTCAACGGTCAAGACGACAAAATAGGAAAGTGGAAGTGTACGGCTCTCCGAGAGGGCAATGCAGGCAAGGGCCGGGGTCGGGACTGGAGTGGGAAGTAGTCTTGCCCTGAGGAAGGCTACAAATCACAGTGAGAAGGCACGGGGCACTCGAGTTTATGGGGCGTGGGGTTGAAATGGGACAGCAGGCAGGATTGGACAAGGGCAGTGCCCTGCTTCAAAATATGGTGGTCTCATACTTGGTGCTACTCGAAGGCCTGGAGGATTCCCGCGGTTCGAAGAGCCAACTGGTGCTGCCCAGGGACTGCAGGTCCGTTTCCGGCTCCAGAGGGTCGATCTGCCGGAGAAGTAGGAGCGAGGAGTGAGACTGCAGGAGAGAATGGCAGCCAAAGGAAACCCACATTTCACAAAAGTGAGGAGATGGCCGTTGAGGATGAACACCACGTAGGAGACATCACCGTAGATATAGACAACAACATTGATATCTGGACCTGATGCTGGTTTGAGCGTTTATACACAAACAGATGCTCATTCTAGCTGCTAGTTAACAGACAAACGTTCTCACAAATGGATTCATAATTCAATTTGCACACAATCTTCATCTTGAAATCACTAGTGTAGTGTCTTTTAAGAAGGTCGCCTGATAGTGCCATTTCAAGTTGTTTTCAAAAAAGTGACGATTTTGAGTTTGATAATAAAAACTGTAAATGTAAGATAGCTGTCTCCAATGTTGCTGATGCAACATTTTAAGTATTGCTTAAAACACAATACTTTGTTTTTGAAAAGTCCTCTCAATGACATTGTTAGGCGACACAAACTTTTCATTCCAATTTACTCTATAAAAATTTTAAAGACATTGCTCCAGGCAAGGTAAACCCAATTGAAAAATTGTGTAGCGATCTGTGAAGTACATCTATAACTGAATAAATCTACTGAAAACATGTCTGGGTCACATTTCACTCCAAAATCCCTTCGGAATTTTGCATACATTAAAAATGATCCAATGTTTAGAACCATTAGAGTTTTGCACTGTGACATTTTTTCCAAGACAATTCTGCACAAAATTACCTTAATAATACATTTTTTTTTTTTACTGTATTATTGTAAGGATTAAGCAATATTAAATTCACTACAATAAAGTATAAATACTAAAATAAATGTTTAAACATTTAAAACAAATCTAAAATTAATTTAAATAATATAACAATTCAAATAATAAATTGCCTACCTGTATCATATCATTATAATGTGTGTGCGTGTGTGTGTGTGTGCGCGTGTGTGTGTGTGTGTGTGCGTATGTGTGTGTGTGTGTGTGTGTGTGTGTGTGCGATTGTATGTGCATACACACACATATATTGTATCTATCTGTGTGCGTGTGTGTGTATATATATATATATATATATATACACACACACACACACACACACACACATTTTGTAATAGGCCTAATATTTTGCCATTTTTTCAACTCTTAATTGTCATCAAAATGTCACAATGCAAAACAATTGAATGAATACAATCATTTAAAAATCCTTTTCTTCATGCAAAATATAATATCTTATTTCCTTTTGACACTCGAGTGAAATATCACCTGGACAGGTATGTTCTTGACAGGTGAGATTTGCTTAAACAAACCTTTCTCTGCTGACATGTATGACACAACATATCTTCATCCTCCTTCATTTTGTACATGATTGCAACCTTTAAATCCTCTTTAATTTAAACAATTTTACTTGTACCACAATTTAAAGTTGTGACCTGTTGCTAGTGTCAACCAAAAATGTACATGTGGGGGAAAAAATAGGTGGATAACAGTGAAAACTGGAAACGTAACAGGAAAATTAGTAAAGTGAATAAGTGGCAGGGAAGAGAAAGCCAGAGACGTAGCAGGAAGAAGAGTGCTGGAGAATGTGAGGAAGAGAGAGAGAGAGAAAGAGAAAGAGCAGAACCTGAACTCCAGGGCTGATAGAGGGCAGCGGGAGGTAGGAGGGGCGGTGGGCGGAGCACGTGTGACAGTAACAGCAGCGGCATTCAAGCACAGGTGCACCCTGGGAAGGAGGACCGGGCAGAAGCACAGAGACACAGATTACAGGCTTACAGCAACCAAATAAAGTAATATAAGACATGAAAAATATAACGGGACTGGAGGTGACACCCCTCGACACAACTAAACCTGTTCCAAGTGGGTCATTTCTACAATGCAGTACATTTTTACCACGCCTTTATATATGTCTAAATAAAATACTAAAAAAATTTAAAGTTTAAACTATACAAACTGATTGCACTGTATTTTATGTATACACTGTATTCTATTTTTAACTATTTTAAATTCATTTTAAAACAATGTTTCAATAATTTTAAAAGTTTTTAAATTCATGATTATTTTACTTTCTTTTATGTAAAGCACTTTAAATTACCATTGTGTATGAAATGTACTACATAAATAAACTTGCCTTGCCTTGTCTAAAGATGGAAATCACATGATCTTGGTGAATTTTAAATGGTTTCACTACCGTAGTTTTAGCTGATGTTTTTCGTTCTGCACTTATAACATAATAAACAAAAAAAAAAAACACTCTTCATTTATTTTCCCTTTTCTAATCAATATGTTTTCTTGGGAATTTTTTTTATATATATATTTGCTGTGTCTCACTCTAAAACATTCAATCCAGTTTGATAACATTACAGAAATTAGTATGATATTAACATTTCAAAATCAGAACTTCTTAATCATAAAATTAACTTAAAATTGAACAAAATGAATCTTTCCCTCTTGTTGACACTGTAATATGAGCTAACTATCAGTCCCTTGATCAACAACGGATGACTTTAGTTCTTAATTTCCTTCATGTTTATTGTCTTGCAATTCTGCAAATAATCTAATCATATTTAAGAAAGCCTGTGCTTGACTAAAACATATCTCTGAACATCTGCTATATCCTTTTATAGAAGCCTTAAAGTTCAGAAGGTACTGCAGAATAGAAATGACCCAAGGGTTAACACTCAAATTTAGCTTCTCAAAATCAATCCCACAAATAACAATAAAGCGTGTGCTGTGATTTTATTGTCAAAATGACTCAAAATACCCAAATGTAATATAGAGGTTTTTTAGAGTAGATCTCATAGTTAAACTGACATAAATACAAATGAAGCTGTGTAACTGAGAACATAAACAATCTGCGACCAAGGACCTTAAGACATTTAGGAAAAACCTTAAGAAACTGTGAATCAGATGTACCTCTATACTTCACAGCCATTAAATCTGACATTTACTCTGACTGAAGTCAATCGATTCTGTCTATGTTTTTTTCTATATCTATTTTTTTAATATTTTAGTTTAGGTTTCAAGTTTTATGGGCAGCATCTGTGACAAGCTGTCGATTAACACAGAATCATTCTGACTCATCCCACAGTTTGTATAAGGGATCAAAAATCATGCTTACAGTGATGCACTCAAAATGGAGGAAGATATATTGCAATAAACTTTAAAATATAGAAAATACACAAGGTTTCTAAAGTAAAAAAAATACTTTAACATTAGTTACATGAGACTTACAAGCCTTTAATGTACCAGTAACTTTCACACACTATGCACAAGGATACCAAGATGGGAGGTTTACATAAATCAAACTACATCCCACTGCTATATATTATTTAGACGAATTTAGAACTCAAATAAAACACAATTTTGTACAGATTCAGAAGAATTTTGTTTTATATATATATATATATATATATACTGTATATATATATATAGTGCCCTCCATAAGTATTGGAACAGTAAATATAAGAAATATATATATAATATGAGACAAAACTATGTCATTTATTATTGGGTGATTCAACACAAAGATACCAGCTAAGAAGATCAGTACTTTTAGAGTTTCATCTCCCTATCTGATGTGAGCATAAGTATTGGAAACAGTTGCCTCACCAGATCTTTCTAAGTGTTCAGCTGTGTCCTGTTGCATTAATTCTTCAGATATGGAACAGCAGGGAATGTTGTCTTATCAGTTATATCCATTACTTTCTGCATTCTAAGTTTGCATTCGATGATGACACACACAAACCAGTATAAAGACGAGGAAGCCGACTCTGAAAGAAAAGCAAGCAATTTGGATGATAAAAGAAAAGAGGAAGTCAATTAGAACTATAGGAAAAACAAAGGGCATGGAGAAATCAAGAGTTTGGAAACTACCGTGACATCAGCAACCAACGACGACCTGATCGGCTGAGAAAAAACAACAGTAGATGATGAGACAAAATCATAAAAGCTGTGAAAATGAACCCTAAAATACATGTCTGTAAAATCACCAACAACCTCCAGAAAGCTGGGCTGATGCTCTGACAATCTACAGTCCGCAGGATATATTTGACACAGAATTACAGAAGCTACACAACAAGATGCAAACCTCTGATCAGCACCAAAAATAGAAAGGCAAGATTCTTCACAAATGTGAGCCAGTAGAGTTTATTGACCGATGAGACAAAGATTAACCTTTATCTAAGTGATTGGAAAGCAAAAGTGTGGAGAAAAAATGGAACTGCAAATGATCCTAAGCATACAAGCTCATCTGTAAAGCTTGGAGGAGATGGTGTCATGGCATGGGCATGCATGGCTGTCTCTAGAACAGGCCCTCTACATTTTAATGATGTCTTAATGTATGATGACAGTAGCAGAATGAATTTGGAAGGGTACAAAATCATCTTGGCTGCCAATATTCAAGAAAATGCCACCAAACTCATTAGAAAGCACTTCATACTGGATCAGGGCAATGACCCAAAACACCCTGCCAGTTCAGTCAAGGACTTTATCAGGGAAAAGAAATGTAAAGTCTTAGATTGCCCAAATCAATCTCCAGATTTAAATCCGATTGAAGAGGAGACTAAAGACAGAAACTCCCCAAAACAAGCAACAGTTGGAATTGGCTGCATTAAAGGCAAAAGCATTTCAAAGCATAAGACCAAGAGTCTGCTGATGTCTATGGGTTGCAGACTCACTGTTCTGATTGCATGCAAGGGATCTGCAACTAAATACTAGCTTTTAATCTTTTACACCTGCCTTAAATTCAACTGTTCCAATATTTATGCTCACATCAAATAGTGGGATGAACTCTAAAAGTGCTGTCCTTTTTATTTGGTAAAACATGTGTGTCGAAAGACCTAATAATAAAATGTGACATTCTGTAGTTTTGTTGCATATTCATCTTTTATATTTGCAAATGTCTTAACTCCACAGCAGAGAAAGCAATTTTGTCTTTACTGTTCCAATACTTAAGGAGGGCATTGTACATATATATATATATATAAGCTGCATTTATTTTCTTTTACATATTTCTGCATTTAAAGCCTGTAGACATCCATTGTAAGTGCAATACTGTAAATACTGTTTTCTGAGGCAATCAAAAATATGTGAACACAATATATTCATAACACTATGATATCAGATAACATGTGCTGAAGTCATACTCACGGTGGAGCGGCGCATGCTATTGCGGGACTGCGAGGTGGGCCTGATGGTCTTGGGTTCTATGTTTTCGGAGGCTGGACCAGCATATAAACTGTGACGACGGGACTTCTGTGCCTGGAGAGCCATATGATATGCCACCTCAAACGCCTGTCCCAGCGTCAGGATGATCTCATAGGTCTGTGTCTGTACGGAGAACAGCCATTAGCTGAGTCTTAAATAATTACACAATATGTGATTTCACTCTCGGTAAGGCCATAAAAAACTGGCAGAGAAAACTATATTGTACTCATTTTCACATGTGAAGAGGACATTCAATCACAACAGAGCTCATTTACATAAAGCAGTACGCTGTTTCATTTTTAATTTAAGAGTAATGGGGAAAAAAATTAATTATGTTGTTATATTTATCCAAATTAAAATCCTGTATAGATTCAATACAGTGTCAGAATTTTTTTCTATCTATCTATCTATCTATCTATCTATCTATCTATCTATCTATCTATCTATCTATCTATCTATCTATCTATCTAATGTAGGTCTATCTATCTATCTATTTATCTATCTATAAATAATAAAATGCATATAAGACTAAAATTACATGTCAACAGTTCTGTGTTTTTCTGTCAATATGGGGTACTGTGTGTACATTAATGAGGAAAAAAAAATTTTTTATTCATCAACGTACACATGCATTTGTGTTGATCAATAAAATATTTTATTAAAGCTCTACTTACAATTTAAAGTCAGAAATGTCTTTTTTTTTGTATTAGTTTGCATGCATGTCAGCTTAAGACCATATTATTTATATTTATGTTTGCATATGATACAGTTTATTTAAATTTCCCCTAAATTTTCAATTAATTCCCATAAATTTCTATAAATTCCCACTTGGAATATTCCCAGATTAAATTCCCATGGAAAGTTTCCAGAAATGTTCCACCCCATCTGCATCCCTAGATAAAAATAACACCCACCACTTCTACTGTAGTGAAGACATGGCAGAAGTGATAACCAGACTTCAGATCTTTTGTGATGTATGCAAATGTGCAAAGATCATCTGGATCCTGGGCTGCGCAAGAGATGTTCTGGATATCATGCTCTGCAACCATCGCCTGCAAAAGTACAAAAATACTGAGCAAGTCCATCACAATTTTCAAACATCCGCAAAAAAACATAAGCATTTCACTAATTCATAACCATAAGGCTATGTAACCATATATAACCATAATCAATCATTCATGTCTGTTCCACAAATAGTGCAGGATGGGTCACTGTCGTACAAATCTCTAACTCTGATAGTGATGGCTTAGCAAACACAACTAATAATAAGAAACTCTCCTGGTTTAACACGGTGAACCAATGTTAACTTTAGTTACAGTGTGTATTGGCAGTTGCTCTTACCTTGGTGGCTGCGTCAACAAACTTGACTCCTTTGTAGGTGATATTCAGGATTATGACGGGACCTTTCCGGTGATCCTTTGATTTCTGGTAAACATTAGAAGGCAAGATTTTATTAAAAAAAATGATTAATGGACCAAAGCAGACTCACAAAACCATGCACGAAACGTAACAAAAATTTTAGAAATTATATAATAGCATGTACCCTTATTCTAGCGCAGGCCTCCTGTGTAGATTCAATTCCTCGTAGGTCTCGGATGATCACAGACCCTAAATACTGGAAAAGGAAGAATGGAAAAATATATTTTGTCAGAAATGTACATTTATTCACCTGGCAGATGTTTTTTTTTTTTAATAAATTGCAATTTTATGAAATATTATTAAAATAACTTGAATTTTCTGAACTTTCTGAATTTCAGCATCAGTCTTCAGTGTCACATAATTCTTCAGAAATCATTCTAATAAGCTGATTTGCTGCTCAAGAAACATTTCTGATTGTCATCAATGTTGAAAAGTGCTTTATATTTTTGTGGAAAACAAAATGAATAGAAAGCATTTGATTGAAACAGCAATATTTTGTAATATTATTAATCTATAAATCTATCATTTTTAATATATCTATCACTATTATGCTACATAATACTTCCTCTCTCAGTTTCATCCCAGGATTCACATTTTAAAAATAACAATGACGTTCAAAAGAGCACTTTAATTTTTAACGTGGTGCTCATTAATGGATCTTTTATTATTTAAATCTAGACTCTGTCTTACTCTGGTTTTTGATCTTGATGAACTGAGTCACAATCCTTTTGAAAATCCTTTCGGGGTTTGATCTGTACTGGTTAGTGCACAAACTCTGACATATAGAGGTGTGGTGCTCACACAGGCTGTGAGTCTGAAGCCAGCCATCATTTCCTGACCTCTCTCTACTATCCTTTGGCAAATTCAATTTTGCTGAAACAGACCATCCAAGATGTAGATGAGTTTGTTTCTTAATGGAAACAGATTTGGAGAAGTGTAGCATTACATCACTCGCTGACCAACGGATCCTCTGCAGTGAATGGGTGCCGTCAGAATGAGAGTCCAAACAGCTGATAAAAACATTACAATAATACATAAGTAATCCACACCACTCCAGTCCATCAGTTAACATCTTTAGAAACGAAAAGTTGTATGTTTGTAAGAGACAAATCCATCAAGACTAAGACTATTAAGTCTCAAATTTGAGTACTCTATCCATAATATTGCATTCTCCAGTGAAAAAGTCATCTCATCTGAATCAGGAGAGAAATATGCACAGATCAAGCACTGTTTACCAGCCAAAACAGCTCTAAACAAATGTGTGTGTGAGTTTTGATTTGAGAGGACAACGGGGGATGGACTTTTTAATGGATGAAGTGTTATTATGGACTATGGCCAGAAGAGACTGTTTGAAGTCAAAACACCTTAATCATGGATTTGTTGATTACAAACATGCAGCTTTTTACTTCACAAAACATTAAATGATAGACTTGAGTGGTGTGGATTACTAGTGATGTTTTTTATCAGCTTTTACTACCATCATTATGACACCAACCAACCACAGAAGATCATCCATTGGTAAACAAGTGATGCAATGCTACATTCTCAAAATCTGTCCCCATGAAGAAACAAACCCATCTATACCTTGGATGGCCAGAGTGTGTGTAAATGTTCAGAAAATTATCATTTACGGGTGAACTACTCCTTTTGAAATACTGTATCTTTATTTTGTTAAATCAGATTTCAGCTTTTTTGATAAAACCACAAACACAAAAATAATATTTTACTCTGATAGGTTTTGGGTGTATGAGAGCAACTGAAGAAAGTTACTATCATACCAACCCTTTGTTAAAAACTTGGAATCCATTCCTATCAGAAAAAAATGGCATACGTCTATAAATCTATTGTGATGTGTATAAACTCACAAATCCTCATAGAAAAGACTTACTCTGGCCTCATAAACGCAGGACTCGGTGATAAGTTTGTCAGGGTGATGGTGCCAGGTGGAGACTGTGGTATATGTGGCAGAGTGGCTGGAAGGACGAATATTTAGACGTGAATGTCGATCTGCATGACGGTCCTAATGGAAAACAAGAAGTGCAATCTGAGTCAAAGTCACATCAAATTAAAAAAAAAGATACACTGTATATTTATATTCAAAGTGGAGTTATAATTAATGGTATTTTGAAGCATTTTACTATTGTTCCTGCATAAATTTAAAAGCATAATGAGTTTAAATTATTGAAAAATTGCCTTATTTAAAAGCGGTATGAATTATTCATGTTCTGTGGTGTTCACTTACTGTGCCCCGTGGTAACAGAAATCAGCATTCAAACATGTACAAGAATGAATTCTTCACAAAGACCTCATAACCATTTTAACTCATTTGTTAGAGAGCGTGTGGAAACTTAAAAAGTAAATATAACTAAATATGTTTCATGAAAAATTAACTTTTAGTACTAAAAATAGCACTACAAACACAACAAAATCTGAACTGAAATCTTCATTTCATTTAACAGAAATAAGCTTTTTTAAAGAAAAACAGTTTTTACTGATTTTTTGTTAAAAAATAACAATAAAAATATTAAATAATAAGTAAACAATACTTTTTGTTTTCTGTTATTTAGGTCCAAAAAAGTCACATTTAAATTAATTTGTCTAAAATGTCAATGCTCCTAAGTACAACATTTTATTTCACTATTCACTAAACAAATATTCACTATTATTTTTTAATAATTACCTTAATTTCTAAGAATTACAATTGCATCAGTGTTTGTTAAGGATAAGGGTTATTAAATTAAATCAATAAAAAAATTGTGTTTGTTAATTGAAATAAAATAAACATAAACTGAAATAATATAAAATATATATATAAAAAACTTTTCATTTAAGCTAGTTGCCAAGGCAATATTTCTCATTTTAATTTAGTTTATCTTGATGTACTAAAATAACAAAAACAGACATAAAAAAGCCCCCAAAACTACTAAAAATAACAAACACACAACAAAATGACTTAAACTTTATCTAAAATGAAAATGGATCATCTAAAAAAACTGATTCAAGATATTAATAAAAACTATGCATTTTTATTTATGTAATGTGGAACTTTTACGGTTTGCCACATTTCTCACAGAATGACTCCAGTGTGATTCATTACTTGAAAGGAGTCATTATAATCACAGTGATCTCAGTCACAGAGGTGCTTACATCATATCATCATCATCCACCAAAAAAACAAAGAAAAAAAATACCACCATCATCAAACAACCCTCTCCTTCTCCCTCATGATTCTCCCAACGGAAGCAACATATCCATGGAGCGACTGGTGTACGGATCCATATAACTGAGCGGTGACGTATTTTGAGACAACAGGTCCTGAATCTGATACACATTAGCAAGGTAAAACATATTTATTGTTATATCTGAATATCATGTATTGACATTTTAAATCCATTTTGGGCCTTGATGCAAAATTTCATCTAATACCTTGAGCTGGGAAAAGCGGTTGGATTTCGAAGGTGCTTCCTCATATGGTCGCTCTGCTATTGAGGCTATGATTCTTTTTCTGTGACCAAGAAGGCCAATTTTCAACACCTGCACAGAGAAAAAAGAACTGTCAGTGTATCAGATCACAGTACACACATCACACAAAAGCTTACACACCAGCATGAAAAGCACATTTACATTAACAATTTCGAGCTCCCACAGATTCTTTACGCAGTCCAGGGTGCGGTAGCCGCTAGACAGGAAGTTGTGCAGATACTCTCCAAGACCCAGAGTTTCCAGCCATGAGGACAGAGAGGTGCTGCCGTCACACCCCAGAGCTTTCACCTAAAGGAGGAGAAAAACGCTGTCTCAAAATAAATAGCATAGCATAGGATATATAATTCACTCTGAGAAGCCAGGAGAGACATTTGGACACTTAAGTAACACTTTAAATGTCAGAATGTGATCAAACCAAGTGCAAACTAAATCTTTTTTCACAACTAACTTCACTTTCTGAGATATATTTGCATTGACTTTTAACCAACCAGTCCCAAGGTCATTTTAAGTGGAAGTGGATGAGTGAGTGTGCTATCTTTTTAAAAATAAATGCCACTTGGTTTCACACTTGGTGTCCAAATACTATTTAGGGACTAAAAAAGCTACCTTTGGGAGGCTTTTTGCTGCATGAAGGATTTTCTTTCTGTGTCCTGGGTCGGTGATGCCAATTCCCTGAAGGTCCTCATCTTCCATCACGTTACTCCCCTGAACGTATGCACATTCACATTAGCTTCTGCTTTACATCAATTTCTGCTTTACTTCAGTTTCTGCTTTACAAGAACAATCAAGTTATATAAAAGTGACAGCAGAGGTAGTTTGCTGCAACATTTTCAGGTAAATCTAGTACTTGTGAACATCAGACACTTAATCAGTGCATTGCAAGATTATTCAAACCAGTAACCAATTACCTCTTAAGAATTTATACATGCATACACACATATACATATATAATATGTGTATCTATGTATCCATCTAGCTATCTATATGCAATTATATATACGTGTATATATATATATATATATATATATATATATATATATATATATATATATAGTGCAGTCAGATCGATTAATCACAATTAATTGCATCCAAAACAAAAGTTTGTTTATGTGTGTACTGTGTACATTTATACGTATATTTAAATACACACACATGTATACATTTAAGAAATATTTTTATCTATTTAGTATATTAGCTGTTTTGTTTTGTATTTTACTTAGATAGTCCTGCAATGTGATAAATTCAATGTTTTAAATGAACAAATATTCCATGTAGTCTAAGACCATAAAAACACAGAATTTGTAGAAAAATACTGTTTCAAATATTTTTAAATGGCTTATAGCATGTCAAAATGCGAGGCAAGGCTTGAAAGGTCATGCACCCATTTATTTTGAACTGAAATTATACTTTTATTTTGAAAATAAACTTTTAATAGGGAATTATTTTGTTTAAATTATAAAAATGTTTTTTAGTATTATATCAATTAAATATTACAGAATTAAAAAACACATTATACACTGAATCTACATATATATATACACATTAAATGAAATACATATATAATAAAAAATACATAAAAACTAAACACTCAAAAAATATACATAAAAATATATAAACATATATATTCAATATATATATACACAGTACATATATATATATATATATATATATATATATATATATATATATATATATATATACTATATATATATATATATATATATACACAGTATACATATATATATATATATATAATATTTTATTTTTTATTTTTAGAAAAAAGGTTACTTTTATCATATTTTCAGCCTTTATAAATTGGAAATATAGAAACTCACCACATCCCCTGACCAGCCTGCTGTGTCAATCAATCCCCACATACAAAAGCCACTCACCATGTAGCGCAGGTCATCGAAGCCATTGAGAACCAGTTTGCTCTCATACTGAGGAAAGCCCACGTGTTCCAGCCACTCCCCCACCGACTGCTCCAGCACGCGGCTCCCAGCTGCATCTGCCGACAAAGGATGGCGTTTGAGCAGCGAAAAACCATTTAGCCTGTAGCAGCGGCACTCGGAGGCCGATATGTGGCACTGCCACATCATCTTTGGCCAGCAGAGCTGAGGGCAGCAGCAGCAACAGCAAGGCAGTGTCCAGGCTTGAGCGACGGGCCTCCGCTAGGCGCAGGGCCCCAGATATTCAGACTAAACTAGTAATGGAGATTCCTCCACAAGCCCTCACTGCAATGGAGATGAGGGCCAAGGCTGATGGGGTATGGAGGTAGACCTTGACAGGTAGTCCTTTAAAGAAGAGCGTCAAGTCAATTAATTGGGCCAATTTGGCGTCGCTCCTCAAGAAGAGGGCAAACAAACAAAGCAACGTCTACTCAGCTTTTCTGTATCTGATTCAAACAATCACGCCGAGGGATGTCAGCACGTTGGCCAGACAGGAAGATCATAAAAGTTCAAGGAGAGCTTTTGGCTTGCAGCAAAATATCGAAATCTACCAGAAGCTACTAGGAAGTTGCAGGAAAGTGCGCCCTGCTTTGCCCCTGCTCTGCCCCTATGAAACAAACATTCCTCTACAATGCAAGGCTCGATAAAACAGACTTGTCCTTGAAATTGGAAGAAAACCCTTTAGTAAAGCCCTAAGAACAGCTGGAGAGTAAGAATACTAATGTCAGAGAGTTTGCTACAACAGAGTCATGGATCCTCAAGACAAGCCGTCCAAATCATTGATCAACAGTCCACCAAAATGCCACCAGAAGCCTTGCGTGACGCCAGTTCGTCCTTCGAAAGATCTTCATGGCACATTTTCCCATTCCTCTCTCGAGTTGTTGATGAGGAACCCCTCCCACCATTAGATAGCAGCCAGTTTGACCACTTCCCCACGCAGTCCAAGTAGCGTTCTGGTCACGGTTATCCAAGTACTCCTGATCCTTCCAAGCTTAGACGCACCTCGCCAGACTGACATACCAGAGCGGAATGCACCATCGAAACGAGGTAAAACCAAGACTTGATCCAGTGGAAACAATTAAGAAAAGAAACCCCGTTGATGGCTCGGTCCCTCTTCTTGCAGCCCTGCCCCCTTGCACAGGTTGCTCTGTTCTTCTAGAAAACGCTCCTGAGGGTCCTTCAGCCCCGATCGGGCAGCGTTCCGGTCACGGTAATCCAAAGACTGCTGCTCCCTCTGAGTTTAGATGCACCTCGTCGGGCTAACATACCAGAATGCGGTACGCCATCAAACATATGTACATCCAACCAAAATGAGATGAGCTCAAACAATGGACGGATAACCCCATAAGAAAGCCCCGTTGGTGGCACGGTCCCTCTTGTTGCAGCCCAGCCCCCTTCTCTGGTCGCTCCGTTCCTCTTGCAGACGTTCCTAAGGGTCTTGCGCTTGGGGGCAAGGATTGCTGCATCCCTGATCGGGGAATGCTCAGTCACAGCTGCAGCTGCATTCAGCGCTCACAATGCAAAACATCCAAATGACATATTGCTCCATCGGTAGCGCATTGGTCGCATCTAGTAATCACCTTAAAGACATCTCAGTTCAGCTGTGCATCATGTCCACTCACTGTTTCTGGCTTTCTTTCCTCTCTGACTTGCTTTTTAGCCCAGTTCTCATTGACAGAGTCCTTTCCGAGAGCTCTGCAGGGCTGCCATATGCCGTCTGATGCTGAGACCCGCTGCACGGCATTTACGCTCTGCTCGTTCCCAAACCCCCCTCCCTCCCGTCTCTATGCCTCTCTTTCTCTATCTGTCTCACATACACACACACTCTTTCTCTCTGTGGCGATCAATCCCCCCACCCCCTTTTCTCTGTCTCACTCTATCTCTTTCTCTCTGCCCCTCTATCTATTCCCCACTCCCCGTACTGATTAAAATTGCACGCAGGCTCTCTGATCTTGCTGGTGCAGAAAGGACACCATCAGAAAAAGGAGCAAGAGACAAACCCAAATCAAACATTACTCTGCCAGGATCAGCCAGGAGGGGAAAAATCCCGTACAGGTTTCTCTAACCCTGCACCCTGCAACCCCATCCATATCCACTCCGCACTTAAGTGCTTCCAGAGCTTCTGCACTCTCTCTATGAAAAATTAAATCGCAGCCAAGCCACAAACCACGGTAAATCATCAGAGGAATTAAATTCATGAATGTGTCACTGTACCGGTGGGGAGAGGGGGGCTGGTTGTGGGGTTACGCGTTAAACGTTAAGTCAGCGAAACGCACCATGCACATGCTGCAATAAATGTAATCCCACCCGTGCCCACCTTCATATATTGGACACATCCGAGTCCAATCAGCAGAATTCAGGTTTGCCAGACATGATCAAACTGTAGCGTTTATGTCTCGTGCGCACACGACGCCGACCCCGTTTTCCGTAGCGTGATGTGGTCTAATTCAATGTCACACATGAGTGCTGCTTCATGCATGCATGTAGGGCATTATCTGCATGCAGCTGAGAGCAGGGGAATCATACGAACTATCAGCCTGCCAGGGCGTTATTCACATACACACACACACACACACTGAATGAGTCTTGAAATGTAAAGTGCATCCAAACAGCTGCGGACTCAAAAGGACGCTCACTTCTAAAGGAGGTATAAGTATTGGGGTGCATTTTATTTATTGAGCAGACACTTTTATCCAAAACAACTAGCAAAACAAGGAAGAACACTAAGAATTTAGTCAACAATATCAGCAATGACACTATACTGAATTGGTATCACCATGGTTTTTTTTATTTATTTATTTATTTTTTTACATGTAACAGTGTAGTATATATTACATACATCAAGATTAATTCATTCAGCAGACACTTTGATCCAAAACTTGCAATTTAGCAAAAAGGAGCCAATCATTTTAGCAATGACAGCAGTTTTGTTTAATTGTACCATGGCGCTAACAATACTGTGGTCTTACACATAGAAAACATGCTTTTGATGTACTATGGTAGTATCATAGTGTTTTTTGAAGTACCTTGGAGTAACATGTAAATGCCACAATACAAGAAATAAGAAAGTACTCTGCCAGTACCATGGTAAGGTGATGATATCAGAATGTAATTCCATAGTGGTCTGAACTTTCATTTGCAAAGACAATGGACATTTGTGTGTTAGCAATAATGTAAATAAAAATGTATATAAATAGAATAATAAATAAATAAATATATTTCATAATACATTTTTATATTTTTAATATATATTTTAATATGTAATAAAAAATATCACAATAAATGTATTCATATATATATATATATATATATATATATATATATATATATGAATTGCAAGTTTATAGCCCACAAATCTGACCTCATATCTCACTTTTCTGACATTATTCTGAATATCATTCTTAATATTAATTTTTAAAATATTTTTTTTATTTCTTTTATAAGCTTTTTTATTTTTACCAAAAGTTTTATTTTTTTCCCCTTTGATCCAATATCACAGTCTTCCTCTTAAGAGCTCTTCAACTTTTTCCAATAAACAGTAGACTTTAAAAATGGTCTATGGTGACACAGCAATTATTTGATGCGTGATAAAAATCACATATTTCAGAAAAAACTGGCATTTTCATCACCAACAACAGCAAACAACTCAACAAGCGTCTCATTACGCACAGACTCCGGTGAGAATTTTAAGGACAATGTCTCACAGAACAATAGCACCATCTGTTCCTTTGAAGTGATCCTCTGCTGTACAATTTCTAAATAATTGTATCTCTCCTAGAAAAGTCCATTAAAATATAGTGCTCTCTCGCCATATATAGCAACTACCTTGGGAGGCTCACTCAAGAAGAAAAGAATATCAAGTCCTAATTACCGAGTGTCGTTACGATTGCCACAGTAAATGGATTGTGATCTCATCTTTTTAAAGTAGGCCCTCGGTGCCCATTGTGTACCGGAGGGTGTCTGTGTCAAAATATCAGGTACAAAAATATCAGACAGACCAAATTGGGGTGAAAAGTGAGAGCATGTGCTTGAGGAAAAAAAAAACCCTGGTTGTTAAAGACGCTAGTGGAACAGTTCTGACCTGAGGGATTATTCAGCCAAAGCAAAGCTTTGTGTCTGTCACAGAGGCTAGACTACTGTTAATATACTGGATTAGTTGTTTAGACATATTAATATGATTGTTTGTAACCAGGCTTATAACCGGCATTAATCTATTATGTTTTTGCCTTTAATGTGCCAAATGCTTTAATTTGCCTAAACATCTATTTTTCTTTCAAATACATATTTGTTTCCTCTCTTAATAAAAAATTACAAATAAATGCAACACAAAATAATAAATCCCTTCTATTTTTTTCTCAGCAATTCTAATTTACCAAAAAGGAGCCAATCATTTTAGCATTTCTTTAAACTTATATCATGGTGCAACAACAACATCACTGTCTTTTGTACAGAGATAATACCGTGTTTCTGACTTACTACGGTAGTATCATGGTATTCTTTGAAGTAACTTGGAGTATCATGCAAATGCCGTGGTACAAAATACAAGAAAGGACTTTGGCAGTACCGTGATACAGTAATGGTATCACAACTAATCAGAATAGTATCAGAATGCATACTATTAGTATACTAATACTAATAGTATCAGAATATTTTCTATAAATTAATATACATTATAATATTAATAGAAATAAAAACAATACAAAACTATATAACAATATAACTATAAAACAATAGA
The DNA here is from genome assembly GCF_018340385.1 of Cyprinus carpio. Lineage (NCBI taxonomy): Eukaryota > Metazoa > Chordata > Actinopteri > Cypriniformes > Cyprinidae > Cyprinus > Cyprinus carpio. The sequence continues at coordinate 27,729,781 of NC_056602.1, read as the reverse complement.
AAACTAACTGAAAAATAAAATATTTATTAATAAATGTATTAATATTTATTTTATTTTTCTTGCAAAAAGACATTCGTTTCCTTTCATAAGAAAAAAAATTACACGCAACACACACACAAAGTTTTTTTGTCACTGGTTTCTCAGCAACTTTTGTAACATTGTTTTGTAAGTTTCTAGGTTATATAGCTTTGATATCATAATATTCAGGCATAAAAAATTAAATAAAAAAACATTAGCAAACCCTGTAGAATTTAAGGTACACTTCATATCTTTATCTCAAATGGTTAGAGTGCTTTTAAGTTAGTTTGATCGCCCAAAACTAACTTTTCATTATTTAGTAAAACTAAAACTATCAAATATTTTTAGTATTTGAAATATAGCTGAAATAAAATGAAATATAAATATTAACCTTAAACAAAAAATGTACACATAAAATTAATATATCTTGAAAATAAAAAGTGAGAATATAAAAATAAAAGCTAACATATAAGAATATTAGAATATAAACTGAGTTCCAAACAACATTGGACCCCTCTGATGTTCAATGTATGGACAAAAAAAAATATATATATTTTATGCTCCAGAGGAGAAAGATCATCATACAGGTTTGGCATGACATGAAGTAATTTTTGTTTTTGGGTGGTTAAGACCGTAAAAAGATCGCAAAATTCCTGATCCTAAGTTTGAAAATCAATTTTGGTAACCTACTGTATTCAGTAACTACTTTAAGTCCATACATTACACAATTCATATGTAGCTTTCATATTTATTTATAACACTATGTAGCGTAATTATAAATTAGTTCTAATCGCGCTTAAATTCAACTGAATATATTTATTTACCTTCCGATTTCTGCAGGTTGCCAACGGCTAGACAAATTTTAAAATGATTACAAACTTATTGACTCCGTGGTTAGTGGCGTCTCGGTCCAATCTCAGTGTTGCAAATCTCGCCGCGCCATTACCTCGCAAAAGCAAATTATGTGTAGCTCAAACGATTGAATATTTATTATATACATTCATGATCTTTTCAATCTACTGAACAAACGTCAGGGTGTTCTGTGCAATCAAGAAAGAAGCGCGAGGAGTAGAAGCAATACATGCGCTGGTTATGCGCGCGCGCGGCCGAAGAAGCCGCTCTCTCTCTGGCTTGTTTGTTCTGCGCCTCTGCCCAGTTCTAAAATATTCGGACGACTTAAGTAGGTTTCACGTGTATTTTCCCTGCCCTGACAGGTTAGTCTTCACAACGGACTTCGTTTGAACTGATTTTAATTCGTGCATAATCGCATATGTGAGACAAAAACACAAAAAAACAAGTTAAATGAAGAATAACACCAGATTGACACCTAACATTGGTAACAGCCAGAACTGTAAATGTTTACAAAGAGGAATCAGCGAAAACCTACACCCCAACCGTTAATGGAACATCCCGTGTCCGATAAAATTGCGTCACCCTGAGCGATATACAAAAAACACACCAACTAGACAGGCGAACCGAAATCACATTCATAAGAGCACTTCCCAGTCACCCTGAGCGATATACAAAAAACACACCAACTAGACAGGCGAACCGAAATCACATTCATAAGAGCACTTTTCCATCCATGTGAGAGCGTGAAGATTACTCTCCAATCAATAGACTTTTAGGAGAGGCCTGAAATAGAAAAACGCTGGTTTTTGATGTAATATTTAAAGTCTGGCAAACTCATCTGCTGTGTGCTTGTGGCGTCAACATGCTGGCAAGCCCCTAGATTCATTTAGCAGTCAGATGCCACGGTCCACGTGCTAGATCCCCTCAAGACATACAGGCCTTTGCATTTCCCACTCTCAAGTAACCTACATACTGTACTGACTTACTTCTGTACACTTTTCATGTCTATCCATTATAGAATGCACAATGCATCATCACGCCGTTATATGGTACACTTCCCAGAATCCCTCAGCTGTCTGTGCTCATTCCAGGCTTCATCTGCTCATACGTGTTCAGAAGTACAGACATGTTACAGCTCACATTAATAGAAGAGATACTACTTTTATAATAAAAAACTAGGCTTGAAGTCAAGGGTTGTTGGTTTTTTTTTTTGTTACTCTGCCAGTTTGTTAAAAAAAAAAAAAAAAATCGACTTTTATAATAAAAAACTAGGCTTGAAGTCAACTTAAAAAAAAAATGAACTGTCTTATCCTTCAAAATTCAAAAGGCATAGCAATTGCAAACCCATTTTACTTTTGTAATATTTTTCATATTGACTTCAAGATGGATGATTAGTGTGTAAAATTTGGAAAAAAGCATAGCAATTGCAAATTAGTTTATTTCAAAGTAAAAACTTCAACTGGAGGTAATTGTAAGTGTTATACTCTTGGTTTCATGTCATATTGACTTCAAGATTGATTTATAACAAATACACTCCAAAATTCAATTCTGTGTAAATGTAAAATGTACTTTCTATGTTTATCAGGTGGTGCTCCGTGGAGATCTCGATGCCAGCCAATTATGACAAAAAAAGAAAAGGTTATAAAATGCAGTTAAATTAATTTCACTGTAATCTGCCATGACAGGTTAGTCTTCATTGGACTTCGTTTGAAAATACATATAAGTTCATAATTCAAAAGACAACAACACAAAAAAAACAAAACATAAAATCTTACTTTTGCAAAATGTAATTTCACCTGAGCGATATACAAAAAACACATTTCTATGTTTATCTTGCAAATTAATCATCTAAACAACATATTCCAACCTTTCAAATGAATCAACACTAGGTATTTTTTTAATTAGCAATGTAACTTATACTGTACTGACTGACTTCTGTACACTTTTTCATGTTATCCATTATAGCGTTTCATCACGCCGTTATATGGTACACCATCCTTTGTTTGCCTCATTCCAGATTCTGCTCAGATTTTATACTAGGTATATAACAAATAAAAACCAATAAAAATTTAATCTAATATTTAAAAATATACAAAAAAAATATAATTTCACTTTAATTTAAGTTTAAGTTTTAGTAATAATGTTGTGTGCTAAGGTAAAACGAATGAATTACTGTTGTTTTATATAAATATTTACAAAATTATTGATTAACATTATTAATAATAAATTAAAATAAAAATAAATTAAAATGATCAATGACATTTCAACTCACTAAAAAAATAAAAATTAAATTAAAATTGCAATTTTTAAATTCCTATTGATTAGTTTAGATTAAATGAAAATGATCAATCAATTTTCAACCAACTCAAAAAAAAAAAAATATTTTTTTATATTTTTTAATTTAAAACATTAACTAAGAAAAAACATATGTTGTTTTATATTTTAGTTTATTAGCATTTTTAACCCAGAATATTCCTTTAACAACCTAAGGATTACAGATTTTCATTTTCAAACATACAGTGTGTAATAAGGACTTCATATGTTGACTGCAGATTTCTACAAAATGTGTAGAAGTTAGTTTTTGAGGAATTCACTGAAGTGCAGACTCGTGTAGAGAGAGAGACAGAAACGTAGTGGGAGAGTTATTGCGGTCGTAGCCTCCAGTCACGGAGTTCCAAAAACAGTTCATGAAAGGCCAGCATTTTCATTCTGCAGAGACAGCAATAAGGAACATCACACAATGTCCAACCTAATGAGTGAATATGTAGAAGCCAGCAGCTTGAGAAAATGTGAAGTCGGGGGTAATAAAGATTTCATACAGCTTTGCCTCCTCCCATGTGCCAGAGTAGTAACAAGATTACAGGCTTCAGAGACTGGAGTGATGGCCAACACCACAGAGCCACTCTGATTAAAGCAGAGACACCAGGACACTGCATGGGATATGATCTCGTTCTGAAAATTACACAGTTTGCCATTTTACAGTTCATAAGAATGGAGAGTGAAGATGCCAATCTATAAATGCGACTGTCAGTAGATACCTCCAAACTATTTGTATTAACCAGCTGTAACACCATGCATATCAGAAAATAAAACGTTCTTCAAATTTAACATTATTTTAGCCAAGTTCCACATCAACAAAACGAGAATGGCGCAAAAAAGCTTTTGTATATCGATTTTATTATAATAAAATACAAATATAATAAAAAAACTAAACAATGCAAATTACTTAATTTATTAAATAATTTATTCATTAATTAAATTAATCACTGCAAGTCAAATTATTAAATAATTTATTCATTAATTAAATTAATCACTGCAAGTCAAATAAATAAATAAACAAATAAATAAATAAAACAATTCAAAATAAAATTACAAAAAAGGTTATAAAATAAAATAAAAAAGCATTTACATAAATCTGAAGGTTTTTGTTTAGAAATGCTTTCTCATTTTGAACCTGTAAAATTGCCGTAAAATAATTAATAGATTAAAAGAAATTCTAATAAGCATAAACAAGACACCTATACTCCTGCCTGCATTCTTGTATTCTTTTAAATGCAAATCAATTTCGATTTGGATAAATGTTTTTTTTTAAAGAATGACAATTGTAGCTAATTTGCAAAAAACACTCAGTGTGTGGAACGGACCGTAAAGTCTCAGAAGCTCTCTGACAGGTGAAAGCATTTGCCGCCCCCTTCTTTTCCCCCCCGTGCACATCTTTCACTTGCCATCTGAAGATACGTTCCCCCTGACATCTTCCGTTTGCATATGAATTATTAAGAGACTTATATAGCCATCTGTGGAAAGCATGTTCGACCGCTCACCCAAACACAAAATTATTTTTAAACAGGTTTTCTGCGGAAGTGCTGAAACATTAACACACTGAACTATGGGCTGCCTTAGTCAAACTGACAGAGCTAAAACTGTGCACATTTATGTATGACCAATACTGTCAAGAAATTATTTCAGTATCAATGTTTGAGTTATTTTATTGTGTAATTTTTTGGTATTAATGTTTGAGTCATTGTATCAAGTAAAACAGATAAAGGTGTGGGAGTTATCCTTTTTTGTTTTAAAGTTGGAACTGTTTTCTGTCATTCTTCCTATGCACCTGTTGATTACCTACAGGTGTGCGAGGGAAACTGTTAATTAAATTAAAATAAAATATAATTTTTATATTAATGTTTGAGCAATTTAATCATGTCATGTAAAATAAAATAAAACAATAAAAATACAATAAAATGTCTTTATTAATGTTGGAGTCATTTTATTGTGTAAACCAGTCTGGTAACTGAAAGTAAAGTAAAGTTAAAATATATGTATATAAAATATTAAATAAAATATTAAATAAAATATATAAAATACTTTGATGTGTAAACCTCTATGGCAACTGGTTTTTAAAATAAAATAAATTAAAATTGTAGTATTAACTTTTAATAGATTCTAACGTGTAAACCTCTATGGCAAATTATTTTAAAATAACATTAAATTACATTTTAGTATAAACTTTTGAGCCATTTTAACATGTTAACCTTTTATGGCAATGGATTAAAATAAAATAAAATAAAATAAAATAAAATAAAATAAAATAAAATAAAATAAAATAAAATAAAATGTTTTATCGTGAAAACCTCTACAGCTACTAATTGGATCATCATGAGCTGAATGGCTTGAATATTGTGCATCAAAAGTAACATTTTTAAATGCATCAAAACTTGTAAGCATTTTAGTTGGTCAGTCTCTTGCAAAAAAAAAAAAACTACGGTAATTGACTGTGATTGTAATTTGAAACAAATAAAGAAGAAGTCAATTTTCATTTAAATACCATGCTAGTTACATTGCATTTCAATCACATAAAAAAATAGCATGGTAATACTGGACACTGCCACAGTACAGGCATATAGGAGAACATTTTTTATATCAGAAAGATCACACGGTTCAGAAGTGTCCGAGGAACGTTCATTACCGTGACTAACGCTCAAACGCTGATGCAGCTGTTTTGCGACAGGATACGGTGTGAGCGTGTGCCAGCAGGTTGGCTCTGTCTGGCTGTATATAAGCGCTCAGCTCAGAGTTGGTTTGCATCGGTGTGTTAACAGCAGGACCACCTTATTCTTGCAGTCATTTCTCCAAACCCACCCGTTGTCATTTTCTGCCTCCCTCTCTCAGACTTATAGATGTCATCTATATATAATGTGAGACAGGAGGTTCTGAGAACAGGACACTCCTGAGCATCGTATAGATGATCTGACAGCAGCTCTATGGTTAAATCTACAGTTTGAAAAATATTCCTAAATCTGATAATATAATCCTTTCCAGCGGAACCAGAGAATAATATTTCATAAAACTGAGAGTATAAATGTGATCAAAGTTAAGAAGCAGTAAGTGTTTTTATTGCAAGACGGATAGTTTTGATTCTGAATTCTGATTGGATGAGCTGCGCAAGTCAAGCATTTGTAAAATACTGGAAATATGCACTCATGTGACTGCACAACTGAATTTAATATTAATGTGCCAAGTTACCGCATTATCTGTGTCTGTTTAGCAATGACCTAGAAACCCTAGCAAGAACCTAGAAAAACAAAGCAACCGCCTAGCAACACCTTGGATACCAGTCAGATCACCACAGCAAAAGTGTTATTGTTTTATTATTGTTTTTTTTATATATATATATATATATATATATATATATATATATATATAATTATAGTTCATATTAATTAGCTTTTCTTTTTATATTTTCATTTTTCATTTTCATTTTAGGGTTTATTTTGTTATGTATTTTTATTTAACTTTATGGTTAATTAATTTTGTTATATTTTTTTGTAATTTTTATGTATTTTTTAATTATTTCTTAAAAAGCGATTAAAAACGATTAATCGCGATTAATCACATCCAAAATAAAAGTTTTTGTTCACATAGTATATGTTTGTGTACTGTGTATATTTATTATGTACATATAAATACACAACCATGCATGTATATATTTATATGTTATAAACATATTAAATATATAAATATGTTATGTTTATATATTAAATGTATTTATATACAATATAAATTATATGATTATAAATATATACATGAAAATATATTTTCAAAATATATACTGTATCTGTGTGTGTATTTATATATACACAGTACACAAACATATACTATGTATACAAAAACTTTTATTTTGGATGTGATTAATCACGATTAATTTTTTGACAGTACTATTTTTAATATAACTATTTAGGTTTAATTTATTTTTTATTTCAGTTTTAGTTTTAGTTCAGTTTTAGTTTTTGTTTATTTCCAGATTTAATTAATGTTAGTGTTTCAACTTAAAACTAAAATTTTAAATGTTTTCTTGACAGCTAATTTTTTAAGTTTAAAAATGGTTTTCATAAATTTTAGTTTTAGATGCTTTTTAAATGAAAACATTTAAATTAAAATTAAAATAAGGCTGAAATATAAATTGAAATAAGGCTGAAATATAAATTGAAATAAGGCTGAAATAAAATAAAATATTAATTTGTTAATTAGAGATAAAATAAAAATACACAAGAAAAATAGATAAAAATAAAAATAAAATTAAGTACTAAAATTACTAACATTAGAGATAAATACTAATAAAAGAAATAATTGTAAAAAAAATAAAAACAAAAAATAACAAAAACTCAAAATTAAAAAAAAAAACAAAAAATAACCAAAACTCAAAATTAAAAATTAAAATGAAACCTGAAAATATGAAAATAAAAGCACAAAATATTAATAATGTAATAGTATATAAATAAACCTTGTGGGCAACCACCTAACAACATCCAAGCAATCAAGTAAACCTAAACAAATTCCTTAGTAATGCTATAGCAATAACCCATAAAATCTTAGTAATCTGCTGCTGTTTGATTTAAGCCACTCAAAGCAGTAAATGTCTGACAAAACACTGTAACGTCCAAGTTTGGGTGACTTAAGGCTTTGTCTTATTTACTGAAAATACTGATACATTTGTCTAGGCAAGCCATTGTAACAACAGTCTCAGCTGATGGCCCTAATAATGGCGATCAGTGACTGAATCAACACGTGTGTTTGTCGCTGTGATTAGCACGAGGTGTGAAGGCAGTGCTGCACTGTTTGGGCTGATGATAACTAAAGCTCTGGCACGAGGAGAGGGGAGAGGAGCGCCTGTGTGTGCAGCGTGGGCCGACCCGTGGGAAGCTTCCTGAGAAGATGCGGAGTGACAGTTAAGGCCCAATTAGCCCCGTGCGCTGCGGCCAGCATAGAGCAGCAGAAGGACTGATGGGCCCAGCCAAGCGTTCAGCATTCAGCCACTGGCACTGATACTGTCAAGACTCCCTCCCTTCCCTCTCATCCGTACACACTGCCAGAGTTCCTTTCCCACCCACAACCAGTGCTTTTAAAAGTAACACATTACATTGTTGCGCTGCCCATAATAAAAGTTCTAAAAATGAAACAAAACTTACATTGTTACTTTTTATTTTTCAGTAACATGACAGTTACTGATTTTCCACTCACTCTCTTAAAGGGACAGTTCAACCAAAAATTTTAATTCTGTCATCATTTAGTCACACGTGTTTTGAACCAGTGGTATTTTAGTGTTATTTACATCTTTTTATAGTGTTTATTAATATTTTAAGTTGTTATTTTTAAATATTTTTGGTTAGTTTCCAAGAAACCATTTCTAAATTTTCGCTTATTTTTTTTTCTTTTTAAACTTTTCAACTAATATTTATATTATATTTTTTTTATTTTATTTAAGCTTTATTTTAATAAACAAATAGATTTGTAACTTACTTTTTTTATTTTAAATTAAACATTTAAACCTATAGTTAACATGAATATGTAGGCCTTTGTGCCAATGTTACAAGGAAGGAGGAAATGCCTTTGTCTAAACATAAATTATATAAATAGAAATGTATACATTTTAAAAAAGTAACATGTTATATTATTGCATTACTCCTAAAAAACAGACCAATTACATTAAATTGTTACATGATTTTCCTATGATAAATTAAGAGGTTTAAAACTCAAATTTTTTCAGTCAATAAATTAAAAGCACTCTTTTCCAAAATGCTATCACTATGCTTCGTTAGCAGTTTTTTTTTTTTTTTTGACAAATTACTATAGCTTTCACAAGAACATTTCTTATTATCAACATTGAAAACAATTTTGCTGCTCATATTTTTGTTAAAAAAAACAGCAATGCACTTTTTCAGTACACTCACATCAACAGTCTTTACTGCATCCTTGCTAAATAAAAGCATTAATTTCTCTCAAAAAAATAAAATCATACTGACCCCAAACTTTTGAATGGTAGTGTATATTAAAAGTAACTTTCAGTGCAAATTCAAAACTTTAAACGTGTCTGCTCTGGTCTGTCCCTCATGAGAGGAAGTCTCATGTTCTCCCTCCTCTACTCTTAGTTCATCAGCTCTTACCTCGTCCCATTCGGAGGCAAACGATGGCATCTGCTCCGTTTCCTTCCTCTCATCAGCACAGTTGGACAGGGATTCGCTCCGGCCACCAAGAGGCCCGTCGTCCTCACAATGAGGGGAAGCCAGCAGGTCGGAGTCTGATTTAGAAAGGCTGCGTGCCAATTTCAGATGCCCAGGTGGCTTCCTCAAAGCCTGGGGTGACGGTTCAGAGGACCCATCACTCTCAGTCTGGTCTGGACGGGCCTGAGCATCTGGTGCGAGATTGGACATCTCTGGCTTGGCGTTGTGGGTTTTTCTGTCTGGAACAGCAAAGCAGGGGTCTGTCTGGCGGTCTGGACACGAATCCTCTTTACCTGCGATAAGCAGACTATTAGTCCTTGTCCACCTGGTATTATTCAGCGTAAGCCTGTATTATCCAGGGAATTAAACTTAAACTAGCAGCCTTCCGGATCTACAGCGGTACTAACCACTGTAAGCCTTCGTGGTACTAGTGTTTTTCAACCAGGGAGGGTTTAGGTGCCTGATCTACATTGTCACAGGGGTCCACCCACAGTTTGTGTTCCTCTGCCCTCCCCTTGCCAAGAAACTCCATGGGTTTTTTGAAAAGACCCTTTCCTTCCCCTCCCTCCCTCCCTGGCTGTCTGTCTGTTTGACTCACTACCGCTCTCTCTACAGAGGCCCCGGTTCTCTGCAGTGCATAACTCAGAACACTGCAGCCTAAAACAATTTATCACAAATCAGTCAACAGCGTACATTAAAATGTGCATAATACAGCTCGAAATAACATCAGCTGAAACAATGGGGTTAGACTCTTCAAGGAGGGTTGTTTAAAAGATTAAATGCAATAATTATTCAAATAAAATTTGTAACAATAATGAAATAATTATTAAGATTATTAAAATTAATTTTAGAACAATATGTTGAAATGGTTCTTTGTGTCAGGTCTTTAATTTTGCAAAATAAAAATAAAACAAAAATGTAATTCAAATAATAAAATACAATTTTAATGTCAATTTCATTCAAGTATTAAAGTTTAATTTAAATAAGATTTTATAAGTTAATTAAGTTTATTTTATTATTAGATTATTAAAGTTACATTTAGTACAATCTCTTGAAATAGTTATTTGCCTTGGGGTTTATAGTGTTTACTGTATACTAAATAATTTAAATAAAAAAATAAAATAAAAACTGAAATAAGAAAATAGTCATGTAATTTAAATAATAAAAATAAACAATAAATTCAATATACAATAAACGATAAAATATAAATAAAAAAAAAAAATATAAAAATTTCAAAATTCAAATTTTCAAGAAAATGTAATTTTATAATAAAATGAAATTAAAAAGTAATAATTTAATATGAATAATAAAATAAACTTTTAATTTAATTAAATAATTAACATTAAATTTAGAATAATAATAGTTCATGGTCTTTATTCCAAGACTAAAATGTCTGTTCTTTATGGAATCTACAAAATACAGTTGTGCAGTGAACACCAAAAAGGATTCTGTTTTGGTTCTGGTTTTCCATCTTTCCTTATTTAAATTCACACCATTAAAAAAATATACTAACAACACATGTATTTGTACATAAGTATATTACAATGTAAGTGCTCCAGAATAATATCACCAGATCTAAAGTGAAACACACACATACAAGCACAAAACATTTGAACTCAAACACACACATTCTGCTTTATCTTAAGTTACTCACTCCTTTGTCTCCTGTTGTGGTTATAGTTCTCCCAGTCTCTCTTGTCATCTCACACTAGCTGACACAGCGATGGGTCCTAGATCCAAGACCTGGCCTTATTATTACTGACAGGCTGGCTAATCAGGTTACTGAGACTCTCACATGGGATGGTGGGCCTGGTTTCTCATTTTATGTGATGCAAGAAGTGGGGTCATCCTCTGAGAAATTTTGATCTGAAATAACAGTGCTGTGTTACAATTACGCAACTAAGAAATCCAATGCACATTACACATAACAACAAACAAAGACTCAAAAAGCATAAACCATTAAACAACAAACTAAAAAAAAACAATAAACAAATAAAAAATCAATCATTTGAATTAATATAACTAAAACAATTAAATAATTTTAAATAACACTATTTACAATAACTGAATTATGTGCACTGGATATTTACTGAATAGTACTTTAGATGGGTTAAAGGGGGATTCCTTAAAATAAGTGCAATAATTAATTTATTTATTTATTTTAAGAATAGAATTGTAAAAAAAAGAATTAATTTGATTACAAATACTATTTTAAATCATTTTATTTACAGTAACTAAAATAAAAATACAATGTGCATTGGATTTCTTACCTGCCTAACTGGAAAACAGTGCTGCTATTTTAGTTTATACATAATTATACACTCAGTTAAAGAATAAGAGTGCGTAAATCATTGCTATGGTATTGCGACAGTACTTTAGTAAGAGTACACAACTTTATTAGTTATTCATTAGTAATTTAGCGTTTACTGAGCATCTGCTATGGCTTGACATACCACGTGAATAACATCGTTTAACATCGTTGTATAGCCTATATGTCAAAGTACCACAGTTTTACCTTACATGCAACTGTTGCACTACAGTAACATAGGGGCTAAGGTTTGTATGAATGCTCTGTATTACGCCACGCCACGGATACAGTCGAATAGCAACAGCTGACGTTCCTCCGCAGTCCGCACCACAGTTACGTCGCGCGTGACGTCACGCCCCGCCCGCAGCCATGCGTACTGAGCTTGTTATCGGGTTGCTTGTTATGACTGGAGAAGGCCTCGGACTCAATTAAAACTTATCCCCGGGACAGCCGCATGCTCATGGAGGGCATGGAGGGCATGGACATAGACCTGGATCAGGAGCTCATGCAAAAATTCAGCTGCATGGGCACCACGGATAAAGATGTCCTCATCTCGGAGTTCCAGAGGCTGCTGGGCTTTCAGCTCAACCCGGCGGGCTGCGCCTTCTTCCTGGATATGACCAACTGGTGAGTCCGGGGACTCGGCCGCGGCCTACCGCTGAACTAAACATAAAGCGTCCTCCACAACGATTTCTTGCTTTAAAATATCTTGCATGTCAAAAATAGCATCGCTAGGGCAGCTGTCATGAGCCCAGTGGAGTTAAAGTGGATCTCAAGCGAAAAACACAACAAGCTAATGGCTAATTGACTGTTTACAAAGACAGCAAATGTAACGTCTCGGCTCATATGAACTATAAAAGTACTATGTTAGACATTTAGCTTCTTAAAAATGCATTTTCTCAAACATGTTCTTAAATAATTTGGTTTGTTTTATTTATGTCAGGTGTCAAACGTGTAGCTTGTTTGTGTTGCTGGCTCGCTACAGTAACGTTAGTGGTTGTGTTTCAAAACCTTTCAAGTTCCCTTTCTAAGCAGTATATTGGGGCTTTTCTGACCTGAAATGCTGCTTACTATGATAGTGCATTCAAAATGCTGTCTAGGAAGGGGCTCGCTCTGTTCTGAGTCAGACATTGTCCAGTGTTGTTCAGTCACGACTCTTCAAAAATAAAATGTTGCTTGATGACAGTAATATATTAGTTTTAATTTTAATTGGTAATAAGCGGCATAATTTAGTGTTTATAATTTGTTTTTGTGTGTGTGTGTAAATCTGGTGTTTGTTGACATGGGAGGAAGTTTTCTTCAGAGTTACGTAATGCACGAGTGTACTTTCATCTGAGGTCTTACACACAGGCCAACACAAGTGTGGCCCTCCTTTCTTTTGTTTTGAACATGACTTTACCAGTACTTTACTACTTTAATTTACCAGTCAGTTTATTTGCTATATGTATTACACACACACACACACACACACACACACATACATAATATTATACACATATATATATATATATATATATATATATAGATATAGATATATATATATATATTAAATGTAAAATATTTTAAAAGAACTATATACTATTTTAAATTTCTATTGTGTGCCTGTGTGTTTATATATATATATATATATATATATATATATATATATATATATATATATATATATATATGGGTTATTTATGGACTTGACACAAGCTATATGTCATGCTTCTGCCAAGTTTTTAGTTTAGCTTTATAATAAACGTTCCATCATAAATCTTGTTGGCTCTGTTATGAATTTCTTATGTTCCTCTCTTGTAAGCCACTGGATGAAGTTTGCTAAATGCATAAATGTCAGTTGCATGTTTGTTGGCGTCAGCTTCATAATATCCATCTATTGGCTGGTTAATCTGCTTTTCGTACATTTTGTTTGTACATGTTTTGCTCTCCGCAGCTACGTTGTCATTGAATCTCCAATTTTGATCCGTCTGTCTGTATTTGTGTCTTATCAGGAACCTACAAGCAGCTATCGGTGCGTATTATGACTTTGAGAGTCCAAGTATCAACACGCCGTCAATGTCATTTGTGGAAGATGTGACGATTGGAGAGGGGGAGTCCGTTCCTCCAGACACACAGTTCACAAAGACGTGGAGGATACAGAACACAGGTGAGTGTTTTCTTGCTCTGGTTGTAGATATGAAGAGGCTGAACACCTGTGTTTTCTGCTCTAACAGATTGTAATTCAAAACAGCACATTTTACAATAAAGACTCATTTATTATGGAATCTTTTGGCGATGCCTGTTTTATTCTTTATGTATTCAGTAGTCATTTTGAACAGTAATAATTCATGTTCTTGTTTGATAATTTAATAGTTTTTCTTCTACTTTCTGCATGGACTATAGATTAACTGATATCAGAATATCAATAATAGTTTTGCTTCTTTTAAGGATTGATGATCTAGTCACGTTAAATCCTCTGTTTTGTCAAACTTCAATGTTGTTCCTGTCTTCGCTGCAGGTACAGAGTCGTGGCCCCCAGGTGTGTGTCTGAAGTATGTTGGCGGGGATCAGTTTGGTCATGTGAACATGGTGATGGTGCGTTCTCTGGACCCGCAGGAGATCTCAGACGTGAGCGTGCAGATGCGCAGTCCGGCCGTTCCTGGCATGTACCAGGGCCAGTGGAGAATGTGCACTGCCACCGGACTCTTCTACGGAGGTGAGACGCAAACAATGGACTTTTTTCACATTTCTGGGTTTCTCAGCAGCGGAAGTCGTCATAGTTGGGTTAACTTGAAGAGCAGTGAATGGGAGAGTATCACAGATATATTTTTTGCATTCCCATTTGTGCAAATAGCAAAAGAAAAACTCCACGATAGTGGAAAAATAAATGGAGAGAGACTGATATCGGCAGTCCGAAGAGAAAACGATGTCAACTTTACCATCCCTCCCATAGACGCTGCATTAAAAAAACCTTGCATTAGCATTTTTTGTAATTTGATGCAAAGGTAATATAATGCAAAGAATAGTGTTATAAATGTACATACATTTAAAAAAAAAAATACAAATATGAAAAACTTTCAAGAATTTACAATGCTGATGACCTTTAAATGCATCATCACAATCTTGTGAAAAGGATCCATAAATCAACAAAGTTTTCAAGATATTAGGCTAAGAATCAGCCATTTAAATGGAGTAAAATTATTAGGAAAATTAGCTGAATATTTACTCATCTTCAGGCCATCCGAGATGAAATCATGAAACCAGTGAGACTAAGCAAAAGTCAAATACAATAGTTCAGTGAATATTATTAACTCAGGAATGTTCACATGCATTATATTTTCATGCATCAAAATAGTTAAAGGAAAATTAGCTGAATATTTACTCACCCTCAGGCCATCCAAGATGTAGAAGAGTTTGTTTCTTCTTCAGTACAAATTCTGACGGCACCCATTCACTGCAGAGGATCCATTGGTGAGCAAGTGATGCAAATCTCTACATTGCGAGTAAATCACTCGCATATGCGACTTAATCTTCACTCTGGCGATTAAATGATGTCTAATATCAGCCAATGACTAATAAATTCTCAGATTTTACTCGCCAGTGTGTGAGTTGGAAGCTAAGTATAAGTTCAGCACACATATATTTTCACTCGCCAAACACTCTGAGCGCTTCAGAGTTTCACTCTCCATCAAGCGATCTCTACTATTTTTCAGTTCACCTCAATAGACGCGCAGTGCACCTGTGTTTGGCGTACCGTAAACTCTAGTGTCAAGGTGCACGACTCGCTGTCGCTTTCTCTCACACGCGCAAAGTTTGAGAGAGAGAGAGAGAGCGAGCGAGAGAGTCTTACATACATGCAGAATTGACAAACTACATGTAAACGATATTCTTTGTTGTATTTTCCTGTCAAAATAATGGAATTCCTTTGGATTTTTTTCAGTTTTTATGAACTGCCAGGTTTTCCGGTTGTGGGTGGAACTAATGTGCAAACGGAAATCTCATTGGTTGGTGCTCACCTATTGTTGCCCCTGTTTTAATTTCAGCAAATCAGTTCGAGTGAATGCACACAACCTGATTAATATCCATGAATCCAGCAGCACGTTAAGCCATAGTGCGTTTTTTACTCTTCTTATTAGTAGAATTCGTATTATTCTTATTATCACCTTATCAGTATTATTGTTATTTTTCCCCCTTTTTTTCTTACAGAAACACTGAATGACTAACAAAGCACCACCACCATTCCTAAATTCGGTTAAAATGTCTATGCATTCATACATGGTTACCAAGTTTTAATTATAATTAATACATTTCTATTATTAAATAATACTTGATTACTGAAGTTATCCAGATATCATATTATAAAAATGCTATAACTGACTGATTAGTTAAGAGTGTACTTTCAGGTATTAAATAATAAATAACACACATAAATTATATATGTGCCATTTTAAAAACATATATATATATATAGATATATATATTTATATATATATATATATATACATATATATACACAACATATGGTATGTGATTAATCGTGGTATATATATAGTATATCATATATATATATATATAGGGGATAAGTTGTGATGTAATATTAGTATATCAGTCTGGCGAGAAAACTAAAAAATTTATTAGCCAATGGTGATTCAGTTGCCAAGGTGTCCGTAGAGGGTTGTGATGTAATGCTAAATTGCTCAAACAAATAAACGCATCTACATATTGAATTGCTTGAGGGTGAGTAAATATTCAGCAAATACTTTTGGGTTAACTATTCTTAAAAAAAAATAATAATATGCAAACATTATTCAAGAACAAATGTTTTAAAGTGATAGTTTGCCCAAAAATGCGAACACTGTGGCCATTTACTTAACTTAAGTTGTCGTCAAGTTGATTTAACCCCGTAATACTGATTTCTAAAAATAGTAACGATTGTATGATAGTATGCCATTCAGAGCATTAGAGCAAAAGTTCTGAGTACTACTTTTGTAACTTGAAGGACACGTGGCTCACCTCATTGTCCTTGTTGTGCAGATGTGATCTGGGTGATCTTGAGTGTGGAAGAAGGAGGCCTGCTGGGCGTCACACAGCAGTTATCCTCCTTCGAGACAGAGTTCAACACGCAGCCACACCGCAGTCTGGAGGGAGACTTCAACCCTTTCGCCTCACCACAGAAGAACAAGCAGGACACCAATGAGGATCATCTAAAAGACCCCGGGGGCCACTGGGAGGCCCCTCTGGACTCCATTCAGCAAGATCAAAATGGACTCAATCACAGCTCTGTAAATATTACACCAAATGGTCTCCAAAACAACTTATCAGTAGTGACTTACAGCCAGGTATGTATGCCACTGAGTATTTCATTGATTTGAATGAAGATCAGCATGATAATGCAGTGTGAGTATGGCTGGGTGATAGAGAGCGAATAGTTTTTAAACTATTGAATTGAAACAGACTGTTATGAAGTTTTAATGGCATTTTTTCTACTATTGCTTAATCAGGGCCACTTTTAATAATAACGTTGTAACGTCGTAAGAAGTTTAATTGTGCATATATTATTTTTTGTTTGTTTGTTTTTAATTCTTGCCACAAATTTAAACCATACTGATATTCCAATAAAATTAAACCAAATTAATCTCTTAATGCTCTCCTACTCTTGAGTCCCAAGAAGGAGAGACTTTTAAACACCATTCAAAAGATTGGGGTCAGTACTGTTTTTTTTTCTTTTTTTTTTGTTGTTTTTTTTTGAAAGAAGTTAATAATTTAATCCAGTGAGGCATTAAATTGTCCAAAATTGACAGTAAAGACATTTCAAATGTTGGAAAATAAATGCCGTTTTGAACTTTCTATTCACCAACAAATCCTGAAAAAAAGTATCTCAGTTTCCACAAAGATTTGAAGCAACACAGTTGCTTTTGACATTGATAATAAGAAAGATTTCTTGAGCAGCACATCAGCATATTAGAATGATTTCTGAAGGATCATGTGACACTGAAGACCGGAGTAATGATGCTGAAAATTCAGCTTTGCATCACAGGAATAAATTACATTTTATAATATATTCACATAGAAAATGCTTATTTTTAATTGTAATAATTTTTCACAAAAACACTGTTTTTATTATATTGTTTATAAAATAATAACAGCCTTGGTTAGTATAAAATACTTCTTAAAAAAAAAATCTTACTGACCCCTAACATTTTAATGGCAGTATATATATGTAACAAAATTATCACAGATATATTTTTAATATTCAGTATCACCCAGCTGTAGGCGTAAGTTGTAAGTCAAGTCACTTTTATTGTCACATCACCACAGCACATGTGCCTTGGTGAGTGAAATTCTTTTATGTTAGAATAATGAACGATTATGGCTGGTTCAATAACTTGACGAGTCCAGTTCTGTGATCCTAATACAAATGTTCATGATTGAGTGGCTTTTCCCAAAAGTAAGTGAAAAGGTCAAGCCAAGATAGGTTCAGAAAACCAAGATAAAACACTCTTTTTAACACCCTCTCAAAATCTTCCCTTAATGCCAAAAGTCTACACTGGAAACTTTTCAATGTGCTGACCGCCGTGTGATCTGTTTGCTCAGAAGGTCATGTAACAACAATGCGTCACCTTTTTGTTCCTTGCCCTGTTTTGTGACATCATACCAAAGAAAAGCACATTGTGATGATTCACTGTGTTTGGTTACACCTTTCCTCCTTCCGCACATGTGTGATAGAGCTGGGGCTGGGAGATACAGCTAAAACAGTTTCAGCCTTCTGATGATTTAATAAATATATTGATTCTGAACATATCTGCTCTGAAACGTCTTATAATAAGTGATTTTAATTTATTTTTTTGACTTTTTTTTTTTTTTGTGACAACATCAATTGTCTATGTTTAATGTAATAACTTGATTTGACTGTTTTTGTTTTCTTTTATATGCTCCAATATAACAGTACATGATAATACATAGCAATATTAATTTTATTATATGATTAAGTGGTGGATTCCAGAACATTTTTAATGATTGTTCAAAAACAATTCTTAAGAATTGATTGATTGAAATAGTTCCCAAACCCAACCAACAGCATTTTCTCGTACGTTTTCCATGGAATACTGGAAAATCCTGTACTGAATTTCCATAGAGATAGCCAAAAAGGGCTGATTGGCTCTCTGCTGACATTATTGCTGACTCGTGACTTGTGTTGTTGATTTAGTATGGAAGAAAAATAATGCCATATGTCTTAGAAACAAAAAAGCATGTTGGATAAATAATGCATTGCATTAATCAGAGCTTGCATTTTATTGCCTTGTATTTTCAGGGCTTGCATTTTTAGGTCCGGAAATTTAACATAGTTTTGAATATTTCGATTCAAAATATTTCACACACATTTTCATAATTAAAAATTAAATAATTCATATTCACCTTCCAGAATTCACTTCAAAATATTCAATCTGTTTAAAAATGTGATGTATGGTATTCGACAGGCAAATTTCGGTCCATTTTATTTCACTTTCCAAATTCGCTTCCACAAATTCAATAGGTAAAATTCGGCAGGAAATTCGCCATTGCACATCCGGGAGCTGCAGGAATAGCAGTCGAGCACCGATGCATGATCTCCAGCTGCTGTCAGTCGCTCACCAGCAGGTGGCGCAAGTGTCTGTTGATGAAAACCAAAGCAACAGGTGCATTAAGTCATTCATTCACAAAAACTGATCTGCAGAAATGGAGCAAGCGCTAAGTAGTTTTGATTATCGGGGCCAGTATAAACGTGGAAAAGCTGATTGTGAACATCTTTGCTGTTTCCCATAGCCTACATGTAGGCAGCTTTCTCTACCACAAAGGAAGATAATAATGCTATTTTACCCAACAATGAAGTACAGAACTAACATTAGACATATATTGCTTTCGGTTGCTTAGTTTCTGTAACTTTGTATCATTGCTTGTGTGATGCTGTGCTGTAATACCGGGGTTCCCCTCATATCTCACACTCCAGGATTCCCCAACAGCGCACAATGCGCCTCAGCGAACTAATACAGTGATATAAGACCTCAGATCTCAGAAAACGCTTTATTAATAATGCAAAGTATTTCGACAGTTAAGCAGATGTACTTATTTTTTCAGTTAGTTCTATTCAACATGCTTTTTTGTTTCAAAGACAAATGGCATTATTTTTCTGCCGTAATTTAGCGTTATAATGAGAGGAGCACCGGCAGGTGTGGGCTTAAGCCATGTCACAGTCTTTATACCAAATATATTGGTTTCAGACATATCTTAAGGCCTTCAAACAACAAAATGACCCTTTGAACCCCTTTGTGCAGCTTAGCTTGTTGAATAAAATCATTAAAGCAGAAAGACTAAGCAATAGTCACAATATTTTGTGATGTTATTGCTTATTTCAGTGAATATGATAACTCAGAAATGTCATTACGTATATTATTTTTCATGCATCAAAATAGTTAAAGGAGTAGTTTCATCAAAATTTTTTAATTTGTTGAGAAGATGTACTCACCCTCAGGCCATCCAAGATGTAAATGAGTTTGTTCATTAGAACAGGTTTGAAGAAATGTAGCATTACATCACTTGGTCACCAGTGGATCCTCTGCAGTGAATGGGTGCCGTCAGAATGAAAGTCCAAACAGTTGATAAAAACATTACAATAATCCACAAGTAATCCACACCACTCCAGTCCTTTAATTAATGTCTTGTGCAGCAAAAAGCTGTTTATGAGAAACAAAACCATCATTAAGCTGTTTTAACTTTAAACCGTTGCCTCTGGCCAATCCATAACAACACTTCCTCCATTCACTGCAGAGGATCCACTGGTGAGCAAGTGAGGTAGTGCTACATTTCTCTGAATCCATTCCGATCTGCAAACATATGCATCTTGACTATTTGGGTTGTTTTCTGATTTACCAAAACACCCTTTAAACTATTTCATAAATTGATATTGAGATGTATATCTAGGCTGAAAAATAATGAGGCATTTTATCTCCCAGCCCCATGTAGAAATTTGTCATCCTGAATTTGGCCTTGATGTGTACATGTTAACGTCAGGGTTTACATCTGTGAATGTCAATCTAGAAGCTGTTTAATAGGCCCTTAAGGGGCTTAAACTTTGCCTCTCGGCCACAAGATGGAGTTCCATACAAGCATGTGAGCTGATGAAGAACTGTTATTAACCAGTTAAAGAAGTCACTGTTGAAATCCCAGATTACTAACAGTAAACCCCTTGTATACATCCACTATATTGGGACAATCCCTTCTAATGAACAGGTTTGACTACTTGAGTCATTTCCATAAGTACACATCTTAATGTTTAGGCATGTAATGATATCTGTGTGCTTCTAATTTTATAGCAGCAGTTTAGACAGGACCCTTTTCTATTCTAACATGACAATGTCTCTGTGTATAAAGCAAGGTTCAAAAAGAAATAACTGATTCAGTCAGTGTGGAAGAACTTGACTAGTCTGCAGAAAGCAAAGTCCTTATCACAGCTGAACACCTCTGACTTTAAATGCAGACCTTGAGCCAAATCACCAAACACCAACGACTTGTACATATGGATACAGTCATTTTATAGATACCTCCAAAACTGCTGAAAACAACAGAGATGAATTAATTCTCCATCAGATTAATGAAGTGCCTTTTTCTGTTCGAAAGAAGGGGGTGTCCCAATATATTTGTCCATATAGTGTTGATACTGTTGTTACTCATTCATTGCTCATCATATTTGAACTAATTAAGGAGGGACTTAAACCATATATTTAATCAATAATTTATCATCATATTTGAACTAATTCTCACTTTTCGTCTATGTGGCAATGGTAATAGTAATCGCGTAGACTTGCACTGAAGGAGGGACTTAAGCCAGAGATTTAAGCCTTTTTTTTATTAAGAATGTAAGCAATCACACAAATGTTTAGAACTTTTTTTTTCTTCTTCAGAAAATGTATTTACAAGTGGTCTTTAACATTAGTGTTTCATCTTATTGTTTCTGTTTCCTCCCAGGGCATTAATGGACCCTTCCCATTCGGACAGTCTTAAGATACAGAAAACACCCGGTAGCTCATCAGAGCTGCTGCTTTTGCCAGGGTTCAGTGAGAGGAGGAACAGATTTACTCTAAAGACTTGATGACCCTTCCTCTCCCCCGACGCACCACAACATCACATAAATGTGTGGACAAATCTGTTTGGCTCCAAATCAATACTGAACCAACACCTGAGTTACGCATGTGTGAATGCTAGATTTAGATGAGTGCTAGAAATTCTACAGAGGTTTAATGAAAAATACACCGTTTTTTGATCCGTATTGTCACATTACAGCAGTAAATTCAGATGTGTGAGTGAGTGCACGAATGCACAAGAGAAAGAGAGGCAGGACGGGTGGATGAATACATGAGTGAATCTTACGAGAATGAGTCATGTTTCACAGTAAAATCAATAGGAAAGCATAAAAATTTATATTTTGCGTACAGAAGATAAGACATGTTTTTAGGACTTTAAAGAGATTTTTTGTTGTTGTTGTTATTCAAATGGTTCTCACATTTAATTAAAATTTTAAAATTGCACTAATTTTTTATATGCCTAATTTAAATGCAACCAATTAACATATGGCAAAAATATTTTACAATTTAAATGTATATTTTGGGATTACATCAAAAGATTCATTACCATGAAAATAATGTCACAACGAAGGAAGTCTTAATAGTGCTAAAAACAGGCTTAATTTTCTTTAAGCAAAGTATAATTTTTAATTTCTTCCTTTTGATTTTGCGGTGAAATATGACCAGGGTTTGTTCTTGACAGGTTTTGCGGGAGTCACCTCAATATGTGTGCAACTGAGTGTTTCAGCCATGCACAAAAGCCATCAACAAAGAATTAATGCCTGTCAAGTAGTTTTATAATTTTTCATCAATGTTCTCTGACTTTTTCTTTACAAACTGAAGAGTTTTGAGAAAAAAGGTCAATGTGCCTACTTGGAGGTTAAATTGTGTAATTGCTTTCATATGGTCCTTTGCCAGCCACTTGTAATTGTTTATTACAAAACTGTTCTCTGGATTCAGTAAAAAAAAAAAAAAAAAAAAAAAAAAAAGCAGCAGCAGCAGCCCAGCTATCTGTACAGCGTACATGAGCACATTACGTCTCATTATATTGAAGTATACATCTGTAATTCCTCCACAGGTCAAGTCATAGCTGTCGTCAGAGATCTTGTCGCTGTTATCATATTTGTTTACATTGATGTTGTTCTGGAGTTCCAGAGTGCTGATGTTGGTTTTCCACTTGTAATGACTCAGTCCATCAGAGATGATAGCAAGCAGATGTGGCTTTGGTTCCCTTGTTTACTGACCCAAGAGTTCACAAGCACGTCATTGATTTTCCCAATCACACATTTCTGTCGTTCACCTAGACCTACGATGGTATTAAGCTGTTTTAAATGAGCTGAGGGTGTTTTAATGAGGGGAAAGTGTGAGAATGAGTTCATTTTAAAGGAATATTTTGGGTTAAATGCAAGTGAACGTCATCTGTGATGGAAAATAATTTGGATTTGTACCTCTCTACCAGAAAATGCATTGACATGTATGTGCCTACAATTGAAGTCTGTGGCAAGTGCACTACTTCCATTGAAAGGGCATTTCCCTACACACTTTTTTTTTTTTTTTTTTTTTTTTTTTTTTTTAAATGTTTAATCTTACTTAGGTACCAGTTATTTTCTGTGGTAGCATTTGCATTTATCCAAAAATATTCTTTTTAATTTGTATTCTTGAGTTGTTGCTGTATGTTGAAATGGCAGATTTGGAGCTGGAACGCTCCTTATAATATTTTAATGCATTAAAGGAGTTTTGTGGAGTTAATTTGGTTTAAATCGTGCCTCTGTGTTTAGTATGATGGAAAGCTTCTTGGATGTTGATATCCTGCTAAATATATCTGAAAGGCTGTTTTACTCACCATTTTCTGTTTTGCTGCAATGGTTAGGCAATTTCTAAATCATAAACAAAACAAAAAGTTAACAAGTCTCCTACAATGGTTTTCTTCACTGGTCTGAGATAAACGTTCGGTCATCAGGATGAAAGCGTTTAAACTAATTAGCTGCTATCCTCAAGCAGTATGCAAATCAATAAGCCCAAACTGACCTTTATGTCAAGGCAATAGATTAGTGTCAGCATGTCCGGTTAAATTTAACATGTCAGGCAATTCTTGACCGTTTCCCCCCAGTTCTATGCACCTGAAAAATTTCGCCATTAATAATTCCGACATTACGTCCAGTGTTTTAAAAATGCTGTGGCTTCAGTTTTACATTGCAAACGATCTATGCAGTGTTTTAAGGGACAGTCCCTTCCATATTCCATAAAGTTGGACTCACAGTTGAAGCATAAAAGAAGTTAATGTTCTGAAACTGGTCACCGTTTTATATTGCCATTAGGACAGAAATAAACTGACGTTTTGCCTAGTGCTCAGACCATAAACAGCTCATTGGATGATGCCATCTCTTCATCAGTCAGGTCTTCCTTTGAGCTGTTCTTAGTGAATGTCCTCATCCCAAGCGCTGCACACTTCACAGCCTCCTTCCAATTCATAAATACACTCTGGAATTTTTTTTTTTTTTTTTTTTTTTTTTTTTTTTGGTGTTGCTTATGCATGTGAGAAGTGTGATTGATTCATTGCTGCGTTATTGTCTTTTTTTCTGATTTCTTTCTTTTTTCTGTTAGATCTGTTTGGTTTTCTGCACCGTGGCATGGTGTATGATTGAGCGGAGAGTTTGCATAGAGTCCTATGATCGCACAGTGAAAAAGAGAAAATATGAAAAGCCTTTTCCTGTATGTATAATTGAACATTTGTATGATTAAATTAACACTGAAACATGATTCTGTCATCTTGTGTTTTGCCTGCAACATACGTGAGCAATGTGATTTGTTAATTCCGTTTCTCAAAAGAAATTATAACCTTTGTGCCTTTATTAACCTTCTACCTTTTACCTTAAAGCATGACATTAACATTTTTTGTTGAATAATTCAGGCAAAAATGTTTCTTCATCAGAACAGTTTTGGAGAAATGTAGCATTCCATCACTTGCTCACCGGTGGATCCTCTGTAGTGAATGGGTGCCGTCAGAATGAGAGTCCAAACAGCTGATAAAAACATCACAGTAATCCACAAGTAATCCACACCACTCCAGTCCATCTTTTAATGTCTTGTGAAGTAAAAAAAAAAAAACAACTGCAAAACTGCATGTTTGTATGAATCAAATCCATCAAGGCGTTTTAACTGGCCAAAATAGCCCATAGTTACACTCCTTCCAGTGAGAAAATCCATAAAATCCAAATTCTTTATTTAGAATTGTTTTGGACTTTTGTTTTGCTTGTAAACAGTGCTTGATCTGCATATTTCTCTCCTGATTCTTGATTCAAAGTTGACTTTTTCACTAGAGGAAGCAGTGTTTTTAGCTGGAAGCAACAGTTAAAACTTGTATTTTTACACATCTTTTCACAAAGACATTTATGGATGGACTGGAGTAATGTGAATTACTTTTGGATCATTGTGATGTTTTTACCAGCAGTTTAGACTCTCATTCTGATGGTACCCATTCACTACAAAGAACTTTACAAGTTCTGGCCCAAAAAGCCTTAATAGCTTCACTTTTCTTCAACATACCTGATATCCCTAATACCATCTAAACCACTCCAATTCTGTTGATTTTTAGTGGATGTGTGAAGCCAAGCTGTCCTTGCAGAGAAACCACAGGTGTTGTTTGTTTAAACTAACTTTTACAACC
Source organism: Cyprinus carpio (assembly GCF_018340385.1). Classification (NCBI taxonomy): domain Eukaryota; kingdom Metazoa; phylum Chordata; class Actinopteri; order Cypriniformes; family Cyprinidae; genus Cyprinus; species Cyprinus carpio. Next base: position 27,704,365 of record NC_056602.1, on the reverse strand, counting down.
ACAATACTGTAAAATCCATCAAACTTATTTTCTGAGGTGTTTTGCTTAAAATGTGCTATTTAAAATAACCACTTGTTGTGATATTTTAATATCTAATCAATAAGATTCACACATCTTTACCTGGTTTTTAACCCATTTAAAGATTCTCCATATACAATACAGAATTTCACTAGTGAAGAGTAGGCCTATATTTTTATGCCTTCTACAACCAAAACCATGTCTATTTCTCATCATAAACTGAATTCCAGTACAACCTTGATGTTCTACGGCTCTTCAGGAAGAATATAACCTTGTTAAAACTAATTACACATAGATGGGATGTGTTGATCTGTGCTGAGGAGACCATATCTAGACAAATATTTGCTCACATCTCAGGACTTGTGCAACTTGCCTTGGCACTATCATATTATTACCCACCTGACAAACATGTAAGATCATAGAAGGACCTTAAACAAATGCAAAGCATTTCCTCTTGATTTGACAGCTGCTCTTCCCCAAGACTCACGGGCACTTTTGTGGGCTGTGGGAGTTGAAGCGGCAGGCAAATTCTGTGGTCTGTATTGAGCTGATTTTAATGGGGTCTTGTATAAAAACACTGATTTTAGTCAAATGAGCCTTAAGCGTTTTGTGTTTACTATCTGCAAATGTTTCCTGGTGTGGAACAGTTTGATTCTATTTTATGCCATTTCCCTATTTGACTCCCTAAATCCAATTTTTCCTGGTGTCACTAAAACCTCACGTACCAAGGAGACAAGTGCAAACAAGGAAGTTTCAGACTTCAGACTGCAGGGCATTGTCATTAGTGTATATTCACAACCTACTTTAACACTGTAGGGTATATATCATCCAAGACTGTGCATTTTCATAATGCTTCTGTAGTGTGAGAGGAAAACACAAATTTAGACTCGGTATTTACACAGTTGGGTGTAATAGTTTGTTGGTATGGTAAGTAAACCCAAGGCCGTAACCATGCCTTGGGAACAACTAATATATAGGCTATATATGTATATATTAGTTAATGGAATTAGTATTTTTATTCCATACTACAGTAGTTTAGCATGAACTGCATACTAGAAATATGAACAATACCCATCATAAATTAGGTAGGTGAATGCTTATGCATAGTCAAGTGACTGGTCAGCTGATGAAATGTCAGTCAACTTGAGTCAACTCAGATTTGAAAAGTGCAAATTGTGAAAATTACGGTGTTTAACAGTTTTAGTTCTTCTAAATGCTATTTAAAGGGTTACTCCACTGCAAAATGAAAGTTTTGTCATTAATCACTTACCCCCATGTCGTTTCAAACCTGTAAAAGCTTTGTTCGTCTTCGGAACAAAATTTAAGATATTTTGAATGAAAACCGATGTGCTTGAGACTGTCCCATAGACTGACAAATAAACAGTGTCAAGGTCCAGGAAAGTATGAAAAGCATCGTCAGAATAGTCCATCTGCCATCAGTGATTCAACCGTAACGTTATGAAGAGACGATAATAATTTTTGTACACAAAGAAAACAAAAATAACGACTTTATTCAACAATTCCTCTTCTCTTTGTCTCTCCAAATCAGCGTAGCGCCATTTTGGCAATCCTGAGCAGTACGCAGGTGGCTAACGCTCTTCTGTGTCAGCTGTGCTGCGCCGATGCGCTGTTTTCATTCAAACCAAAGCGTAAATACATATCCTCATTATTTTTGTTTTCTTCATGTACAAAAAGTATTTTCATCGCTTCATAACGTTACGGTTGAACCACTGATGGCAGATGGACTATACTGATGATGCTTTTCATACTTTCCTGGACCTTGACACTGTTATTTATTTGGCAGTCTATGGGACAGTCTCAAGCCTCCTGGTTTTCATCCAAAATATCTTAAATTGTGTTCCAAAGACGAACAAAGCTTTTACGGGTTTGGAACGACATGGGGGTAAGTGATTAATGACAAAATTTACATTTTGCGATGGAGTATCCCTTTAAGAAATGTCTCGATTTTCCATCCTGGCGCCAAACTATCATGAATTATCACGTACAATAACCATAGCAACAATGTACTGAGCCCTTTAGAAGATCGACAAAACATAACGATTGACATAATTTATCATTTTTGTTAGATTTACATAGATACACATAGGTATAACACAACGCTAGTTTTAAAAGATGTAAGTAGGCTACAGCTTGTTTTTGAACATCCTAGCATAGTTTTACAAACTAGGTTTCCTTACAACTTAACTGATTTTATTTAACTTGTGTACATCTAAAATTATTGATAAATGTTGATGGTGTTTATGTTTCGCGATAAAATATCCGATAGAGATTGCCAAGGAAAGGCTCGAGTGATTACTGTTGCTATGTTTACCACTTCAGGTGAACTGTTTGGCACCAGGTGATGTGTTCTGATGTATGTCATCTAAGTTTATTTATTCAGTCCTACAACTTCTTAACTGCGTTATACAAAAACAGTGCATCTTCTCAAGTTTCTACATTTTGGCTAATCACTTTCAGATTGTGACGCCTCACCTTAGGCGATCCTAGTTTTGTGCATTACTCACTTAAGTATCTGTAGCAGCACGTTTTAATTTAGTTTAACCCTGTAGGCCCTAGAGGTAACATTTTATAATTGTCCGCTACATTTAATCATGTTTTTTCCAAGAAAGGAAATGAATTAAGAGGAAACTAGCCTAGTACCCGTTTAAATTCACAGTCAAGTCTTACCCTGATGTTTATCAGAATAATTTGTTTTTGGAAATCTGCCCATAAAGTGAATTCTAGTGAAATACAGGGTTTAATTTAAATGGAAAAAGCAATTGTACATAACTGTTTTCTAACGTTTTCAACATTCTTGAACATATATGTCATCCTCAGATTTTAATCTTATAGTCATTGTCACATTTTGTGTTACATTTTCACTACAAAATGTCTTACAGAATTTATTATGTAAGAAGAAATATTTTTTTTATCCAAAAATAAAAGCCACAACAGGTAGCCTACTCTTCGTTACTTGCAGCAGAGCAGACCTTTCTTAATTTTCTTTTAGCTACTTCACTTATACAAAATTGTGATAGTGACCACAGGAGCCAGAAAATAAATTATCATCTTGCACAGTGAGAGACGTCACTAGTTCTTTTCATAACATGTTTGGCTAGCTAATTTTAGATTTCAAAGGATATTTATACTCAACACCATGCACTTCCTAATTGACAGCCTTTTATGAGGGTACATCTACACATAAATAAACTTATGCCCAAAAGGCACTATTCCTAATGCTTTCAAAATCCATCATGGAGAAGTCTGATGGATTATGGATTGAACCCAACTCAAACTCTGGCTTTCATATGCAGAGTCTCTTTCACAATGAGCCACTGACAGCATCAAGTCAGTTCTAGGTGTGCACGTTTTGACAAACTGATCAACTGAACTTCATCATAAACGGACACCTTTGGCGTTGGAAGTAACCTCTCTGTCCATAAATGGTTATATAGTGCATGAGAAAGTTGTTTCAAAGTAAGACGGTGAAAAGAGCACATATACCTGCAATCTTTCTAACTGCCATGCAAATGAACCCCCTCTGGGAAATGTGCTAGACAAACAAAAATAGACAGGAGTGCAAAGTAAACCTTTGTTTGGAGCAAGACATTCCACAAGTTTCCCAATTCTTATCTGAGCAGTTGTCACTCTTTATAGTATGGTAATAACATTCAAACCTGTGTTAACCTGTTATAGACATTCATGGATGATATCATGCAGCATTTGGACTAGATCACTGCAAACATCATAATCCTAATATCTTTGTTTTTTGTTTGTTTGATTTTTTTTTCACAGTAAAAGTATCTAAACATCCTTAAAACAGTATACATTTACAGTGTAAGTTTATTTTATCTTGTTGCACTGGCAGGTTTCTTCATGGTCATATTTTGCAGTGTAAAAAGATACCAAAATTATCAGGTTTTTCTGAAGAAGTCTGTGGAATCGCATTTAAAATTATGGTCTGATATCCAGTCGTTCTCTCTCTCTCTCTCTCTCTCTCTCTCTCTCTCTCTCTCTCTCTCTCTCTTTATTTTCTATTATCAATAAAGTCTGTATTAAGTGTGAGTGTGTGGTTTGCATTGGTGTGTCTGTTAAACTGTGCAAACATTTTGGCATGCTGCGTGCTTGCAGACGTATCATCAGCACACTGACGCACAAACTCTCACACTCAAATGCTCGGAAATATCTGGAAATGTACTCTGTGTTTTGCATCACAATTTGTTACCAAGAGAAACACAGTTATATATCTGTACCATAACATCTGCACATAGATAAATCTAAAATTAAAACAAGGCATGTATTTCCTCACATATGCATCTTTCTAACAGATTTGTTTTTTTCAGATTTGTTTTTTATTTTTTCATGAAACATCATGAAAATGAATTATATTTGGCATAAAGAAGAAATTACTGATTAAATTGTTAAACATTGTATATAATTTTCTTTATGCAAAAGATTCTTTTCCAGTGGTGTGATATTTTCTTTTTATAGTGGGGTGACATTTTTATTTCTGACCAATTCGTAAATACTCCAAATGAAAATTGGATATATTTTGCAGAAACGTATTATATAAAATTATAATTAAAATGAAAATAATTAATTTCTTTCTTTTGGTTATATGATTTTGTGCACATACAACAATAAAATAAAATAAAAAACTATGGACAGACATGAAATAAAAACTGATTTAGGCCATGTTGTCATATTTACCCTGATCATATTTCTCAGAACTGTTGTCATTTAAGATTAAAAGCTGGATGTCAGACATTTAATCAGGCAGTTCCTCTGGTAACTGTTTCTTTCCTCCTGTGAGGGTGGGGGTTAGTGGTCCACAACAACGGACAGGCATGTCAAACGCCTTCAGGCTGGGAATGGGGCTCTGAGACAATGTTTACACAACTTAATAAGGCCTGTGTATAAAAGTGCCACGGGAGTCAATGAAGCAGGCATTCCTTCACTAACTCTTACTTGAAGTCTTGAGCACACCCACATCAGGTGCACTCACACACACACGCTCTTGTCACTAGCAGTATTAGTCACTGAGGTTAGTAATGTGGCACTCCACAATTCCAGCGTGTCGCGTTCCCTGTTGAGTCTGTAGGAGGCCTAGAATTAGACCCACATTTGAGAAACAAGCAGAAACCAAAGGAACAAGCCGAGGTCTTCCTGATCACACCTCCAACACTGTCTTCACCTGGACAGGTAAGTCTGCACAGCTACCTCCTATCAAACCACTTTCAAGAGCAACAAACTTGTTACTGGTATTTTTATCTGTATTTATAAGTTAAAGCAAATATTTTGTAGCGTGCATCACCAGTCAACAGTTTAAAACAGGTTAAAAACCTTCTGCATACCCAGCTAACAGTGAACGTTCTCTCAACATTATGAACAAATACTCATTCAGTAACGTTAATAGAACATTTGTTCAAAGTTATAACGTCCTCAAACCATTAGCAACAAAAAATATTATTTATGCATTATGTAATGTTTTTCTGAAAAATTTGGGATATTTGTCTATGATGGTTTAGAGAGCATTCAAAAGTAATGCTCCCATAATGTTTGCAAAATAATAAAATAAAATGTTCCCCTTTCATTTTATTTTGCATTAAACATTCACATAATCAAGAATTTTTTTTGTGTGTGTTTTAACATTTTCATGGGTTATGTTAGCACAACGTTCTAAGAACATATTTTTGCAAACGCTTGAATGCTTTGAATTAGTTTTGGCTACACCTAAATTGTGGCTATAAATGAATACAAAATTAACATTTTCATGTAAAACAATTAAAATTGCATGTAAAAAAGCATAATTGCACTTGTCCATCTTTCACTAAAAGCATGCCAGGATGGGCCTCAAGAAGTTGGGAAGAAGTTCAGATTTGCAACATGTGTTTGTCACTAAATCATTCCCATACTTTAATTTTTACTACTTTATAGTTTTTATGACTTTACAATACTCTTCAAAAAAAAAAAAATTTCACAAAAAAAAAGAAGACACATCCAAAAACATTACACCTAAAACACATTTTTTGTGTCAAAAAAAAAAAAAAATGCATTCATAAATATACGTATTTAAGTTCTCCACCAAGCAATCAGCTTTATCACCAGCTCATGTCATTGATAGAGGCCGATATGAACTCAGATGATTCTAAATGCACCTGTTCTCAAGCTGACACACTTCACCTGTTGTTCACATGCGATTTAGAAAGATAAAGGGAAGTTGTCTCAAAAATTAGAAGGTGTAAAGCTCTTAGGTTTTCGAATGTCATCTGGCCGGCCTCCAGAACGCCACCAGCAAACCACAAATGACTGTTTTTTTCCCCTGAAGGGAAAAGTGCAAGTGACTTGTGCTCTGGCTCTCATCCAAATCCTTCAGAAGAAGAAAAGAGCTCAATACCCAAAGGCAAATGTAAAGTTTCTATTGATTTCCACTGAGGCTAAGCATGGTATTGTGACTATGCTAAAGTGTAACATTGTACTGAGTGACTAGGACTAAACTGATAATTGAGTTATGTTTGTGAGTAAGCTTACAGCAAACTTTTCCTTGAAGCAATAGATCAAACTTCTAGTTTTCTTGTGTTTTTTGAGTCCATATATAACTTAAAATATAGTACACGCATTGCATGAACTAGCCTCCTTTATACTGCAAAAAAATAAAAATAATTGTTACATTTGATTTTGCATTATTTGATTTTTTGTCATTTTTTAAGCTTGACGGTAAAAATTACAATTTGCATTTATTATATGGAAAACTGTTGCTCAAATACAAAATTAGGGTTTGAGACGACACACGCAAATGACAGAGTTTTCTTTATTTTTAAGTGAGCTATTCTTTTAAAAATAGACATTTGATTCCAATCTTTTGCTTCAAGTGAGATTGTAGATAACCTAATTGAGATGTCTGAGAAAACCTGGCACAGGTACATCACACCTGCTCTGGAGTTCGAGGAAGTAGAACAAACACGTTAGCAGAGGAGAATAAATGTGATGTTGAGTAATGAAGAAATCCCCTGTATGATTTCACTTGAGCTTAAAGCTTCCAGAATGAATCAGAGATACTTATCAAAAGCAGTTGAGTGACTTAATATGGGACTTTGCATATTACCAAGCCATGCCAGTTTTTGTTCAAATAGGCTAGCTGTGTGGGTTGTGTGTGTAAAGAAACGATGGCAAAATTCAATGTTTTTACAGTCTTACCAGATAGATGATGGCATTATAATGTCACAGAACAATGCAACAGATTTGCATTTTCATTTTAAATCAGTGAAAGATGTGCCACATCATCTCTAATCTTTAAAACCATAATTTCCTTACTATTGTGGGCCAATAATTCCAATCCGAGTTTGTTAATGAAACAATAAAATGAATATTCATATAGCCTATAGGCTATGACATAAAATAGGCTTATATAATAAAAATATTTTGGCTCAGAAACACTTTAGACACTTAAAACACACTTAAATATGGTTTTGACATGGGCTTGAAATAGGGCCTGGCTAACCCTGGGTCATTCTAAATCCAGGTAAACATAATCCTGAGTTATCTTGATTCATGTTTCACAGTGCTCGTAATTTACCCGCGGTTAACAATTAATATTGGTTATCAAAAAAACATGTAACGTTACACTGCAAGTTCCTAAACTCGGTGTTAACATTCTTGTTTGCATATTTGCGATGTCAGTGTCACTGACTGGACGACCGCAGCATGCGTCCTGTTTACATCAGTTTTTTTCCTGAATGACGTTTCGGACGATAAAGATAAGAATAAACTTAAAATATAACTGACCAAAGCACGTTAATATGAGCTACACGATTGGCTGTCGGTTGCTAAGCGTCTAGCCATAACATTCAACGTTGCCTCGTTTCGTTTGTCAGCGCAATAAACTGTCCTAACCCCACTTCTAATAGGGCTTTTCACACTGAACTTAACCCTGGATTATCTGCTTTTAACCCCGGCTAAAAAGAACTTCCCAGATGTATATTCAGGGAAAACTTGACAGTACAGAAGGCAGTATCTTAGCTGTAGGCCTACCTATTATTATTTGTTAATAAAACAAAACCATGGTTAACTTTTGGTCAATATGGTTTTACTGCTATAACCATGGTTTTTGGTTTTATTTGTAGTAAAACCATGAATAATTTTTGACAATAACCCAGGGTTAAGCTCAGTCTGAAAACCCATACTGATATTTAGTTAATTTTAAGTGTGCTATATAAGACTTAAATTTCTGGGGCCACTTAATGTGGATATGAGCATTTGTAGCCAGCATTTTGACCTTGGATAATGTTTTATTGGTTCTGCTGATGGTTTTTCAGAATCAGCCAGTCGTTGTACGACACATCACTGGAGCTCAGTCATATGGTGGGGGAGCCACTGCACTAATTGCTTGTAATGATTGCCAAATCTTTTATGTCCTTATGATGTGAACAAGCTGAGTATTGCGCAGCTGTTGTTGAAACCCTGCAGTCGACGGAGCATTTCTTCCAGTAAGAGACGTTTGCTGTGAGCACGGCATGTGCACACTGATACACAACCTAATAGACTCATTGAGCGAGACTCGTTATTAATAGGTAATGTTTTGCTATTGAACTGAGCCATGCTGGTTGCTATGCTGGGAGAGATTCCAACACAAAAGAAAATGAGAAGAACTAGAAGAAAATGAAGCTTAATTTGGTACTGTATTTAATTAATTAGAAAATATATATATAAAATCTTTTATTTTCTTTCCTGTATGCTTTTAAAAGAAGTACACCATGCATAAATCATTCTTTCTTTCTTTGTTAAGTTTTTTATCATTTATTTTCTCTTCTGTGTGCCTATTTCTTAATCACTGCAATATAATGACAAAAAAAAAAAACTTTTTATTAACTTTCATTATTATCATTTATTTCCTTTCCTGTAACTTTCATTATTATCATTTATTTCCTTTCCTGTATGCTCTTTAGAGAAGTGCACCATGCATGAATACAGCAGGTGTATAGTAATGTGACTGCTGGGAAGGGCCAGTGTTGTGTCTTCTGGTGTGAAACGCTGATAAACAGTGGTTATTTAGCACTGAATGCTGCTGACCTGGCAAATGGAGCGGCGCTTAACCCTTCCAAAATGAATTTTAGAGTCTTTAACCAAACTCATTTAAGGATCAGTCACGGGCCTAATCCCGCGCCTGGGGAGCGTGTTTGCATCTCCTCACCACTGCTTTTTCTCCACTGGCCAGAGTCAATATGACTAAATGTGCCTGTCTAATGGGCTTATCGCAAGCTGTTGCGAGCAAGAGAGGACACTAGGTTACAGACATGAAACTAAGCCGGCCCCAAAAGCACGCTCCAGCTTTTTCCTTGGAGAGGAGAGGGAGGGAAGTGTGAAAGCAGCAGGAGTTTGGAGATGAAAACAGGGATTCCATGAAGGATAACTTCATTTCCTTTATGGTTTACGCCAGGCCAGCTTCAAAGATACGGTCCGGGGCCTCCGTTTGTGTTTGCATACAGAGATGTGAAAGAGCGAGAGACAAATGGTTTGACCTCTGACCCTCTGCCATTCCATCGCCGCATCCAACGTGATGCATGCAGTAGCAGCAGTGAAGTTTTGACACGTTTTACTACTTGAGGTCTTGACAAATGAAACGTCGTCAAATTATGCTTGTCGTACGTCCTGGAAAAAAATAATAATTAAGTTTTCATAAAACAAAAAATAAATGAATAAATATACTTACTTTATTATTTTTATTTATAAAAAATAAAAATAAAAATTTAATAGAACAAATTGTAACAATGAGAACTGTCACAACAAGGTTTAATTTTCTTAGCATTAGTTAACACGAACCTATAATGAAAAACACTTATAAAGTATTTATTATTCTTAGTTAACATTAGTTTTAACATTTACTAATGCATTATTGAAAAGTTATATCTGTTAATATTATTCTGAGTGAACTTGAGCTAACACAAACTAACAATGAACAGTTGCATTTTCATTAAATAACATTTTAAAAAGCTTAATACTCATTTTATTTAAACATTATTGTTATTATTGATATTATTTACTTGATTTCATTTCTTCTTCTTCTTTTCTTCTTCTTTTCTTCTTCTTTTCTTCGTTTCCATTTGTGTGTGTAGTCTGAGACAGTGTTGTTTGTTTGTTCTATGTTTATCAAAATCCTTAAAATAAAGTATTTTTAAAAAAGGAGCTTGATAAGTACTAAATGTATTGTTAGTTGTTAGTCAATGCATTAACTACTGTGAAATATTGCAGTCTCCACAATATAAGTTAGACAAAATGGGGTGGGGGGGGGGTTGGGGGGAGTGATAATGCAAAGATTAATGTTTGTGATTTTAAACCTTTATAAATGTATTATAGAAGTGAATTTAAAAGGCCATGTAAATGTAACTTTTGAAAGCCTTTAGAAATGAGGTAAAAGTCAACTGAGAGACACAATAAAAGGTCTAAGCCTTTATAATCCATCCTTTAAAACCTGAATGATTGTTTTCTTTTATACCTCTTTTCCTCTGCTATCGCTGGGTGTGGAGCAATCTCACCATTTTATGAATGACGGCAGTGGTGTGTCCAAACAAACGGAGGTTGTCTGAGAACATGTGGTAGATGGTGAATGTCCTGTAGACATACGCTCTAATGACAACAGATTACCGACAAGCACGTCTTACTCTCCATCTGTGCCCTGAACTTTTAATCAAACTATTACACCCGCATATTTACTTATGGAGAGAGGAGGCTGCCCCACAAATACCCTCACAGGATCTATATATGAAACTTTTATGGCTAGCAATAAAACATACGAAATCCAAAGCAATGCAAAGAGGAAATTGCCTATGCAGGAAGATCCTAAAATCAGAGATGTGGTTGCTTGCATGAAACTTCTGTCATCATTTACTCATTTACATGCTGTTCCAAACCTGTGTGACTTACGCAAAACACAAAAGAAGAGCATTTGATTTCGAAATGATGACTGAAGTTTCATTTTTGGGTGAACTGGCCCTTTAAGACTGGAGAAAATTTGAAAAATACTTGTGGACCATCTGTTTCTGTTTTTACAAACGCAACTATGACATTCAAACACTCAGTGTGTCCAAATTACAGATGTTCTCGCTTGACAAAAGCAGGTTTTGTTCGTTCTGACAGCCTCTCATTGGCTGCCTGTGATGTTCTTCATGTAATGTGGAGGCCCTGACAAGACCTCCATGATTTATGATGTTCCTTGTTTCTGTCAGAGGGAATATTTGACAGCTTTCTTGCATTCCTCAGAGTAGTTTCTTAGATGCCCCTAAGACATATTTTAAAATTACATAGCCTTCATTCAAAGAACAACTTATATTTTTAGGAAAGGTTCGGTGTCAGCACATTTGCATGCTTGTGGAAACCTTTGCATGGGAAAGAGCCACTCAAAAAATATAGTACAGTTTATGAATCATTTGATTTAGCTCGTTCATTTTCATTTTAGTTTAATTTCAAGTTCAAGTTTTGCTCATTTTAAATTTTAACATTTATTTATTTGTTTACTTATTTATACATTTATTTCAGTTTATTTATCAGAATATTTCTAATTTAAATTAGTTTTTCATTTACTATTTATATTTTGTTTTATTTCAGTTTTATTTAAGTTGTTTTTGAATTACTGAAAACAATATTATTAGATATTATTTGCTTTTAATATTTCTAATTAGTTCATTTATAACCTTTTTTAGTTTGAGCAATTTCATATGAATAAAAATAAATTTTATTTATTAAATAAACGAATAATTATTTATTCACATATTAAAATATTATTTTCATATTAATTAAAACTAAAATATATAAATTTTCATCTATTTATATTTTTACGGCTTTATTTTATTTGCTGAAAACTATTTTTAACAGTTTTAGTTTTAGTTAACAATATCATCCCTGGTCTATATTGATGCATATCACTATTTTGACAGCCACATGTGTTGATGCGACCCTAACAGCTTGTTGTCTTTGTTCTTTTTGCTTGTTTTTTCCTGCAATATCTCTTCTCATTTCACTTTAAGGCATATTTCGCTTTTGTAGATGACCGTTTCAAGACAGACTGTTTAAGGAAACTCATGTTTTCAACCGGCAGTTTAAAAGACGTTTCTCTGTGGCTATTAGTGCTTCCGAAACATAATGATCTTCCAGTGAACTTGTAACCCGAGCTGCTCTTTCCTTCAAGCAATCTTCCCACCTTTTTTGTGTCTTTACCTCCTGGCCACTGGAGATAGATATCAGCTCCAGCCCCGCCTCCGCTGTCATCTTACATCTGAAGCATCTTTTTGCAATTTGATTAAAAACTCATGCTGACACAGGAGACAGGAGACCAGGGACGGCACCTTGAAAGCAGTCCTCCAAACCGTTGCTCTGCTCCAGTGTCAGTCTCATTCAGTACAAGTGACCCATGAGTAAGTGACTCAGTCAAATCCAGTTTGCTTCCCCCATGCTGCACTTACTTTCTACATTCATTCCCATTCATCCTGGAAGCCTTAAAAACAGAAACAGCATCACTTAGGCTCAGAGTTTTCTTTGGGTTGGATGAGTTGCTTGGCTATGAAGCACCAAAACCTTCAAGAACCAGCAGTTTGCTGAATGTTCTGGTGTATGGCTGCTCTTTCACACACTACATAGTCATGAAATTGTATAATATCGAGGTGTATGGTTTAATAACAACTCTTCTCTTTAATTTCTGCAGGAGATAATGGCAAGTCCTGTCCGAATCCAGTCAGACGGCGCTGTTCTTCAGCTGCCGCACTCCACAGGCTTCACTGAGAGCTCACTGGCCCTTCTTAAGCAAGAAGATAGCTTGGAGATGGTCGACCACAAACTCCGTCTTGACAGCTTGGACCGAGGACATCCGGGACTCTATCTGTCCTGCTTCGACATGCTGTTCACCGAGGACGCCGCCTGGCTGGTGAGGGTGTCGGATTCGTCCACATCCACGGGCATCGGGCCCAGACTGGAGCCGTGTCAGGAGCCGGAGCAGTGTCCGGTGATCGACAGCCCCGGGCTGGGAGCATCCCCGCTGTCTCCTACTCTGGAGGAACAGGTGGAGGAGAGATCTTTAGAACAGGTGCAAAGCCTGGTAGTGGGAGAAGTTCTGAAAGACATTGAGACCGCTTGTAAACTTCTCAACATCACACCAGGTAATGATTCTAATCATTCCAGTTAGGGTGCAAAAAATCTAAATATTAAGAAAATCACTTTTAAAGTTGTCCAAATGACAATGATTACTAATCAAATATTATGTTTTGATATATTTATGGTCGGAAATTTACAAAATATCTTCATGGAACATGACCTTACTTAATATGATTTTTGGCATAAAAGAAAAAATGATCCATTTATTGCGACAAATATACCCGCTTGACTTAAGACTCAAGGTTTTGTGGTCCAGGGTCACATATATTAAGATATTAATATTAATTAAATTAAATGAATTAACTATTATTAAAACTATTTTTAAAATAATAAAATATAATATAATAGCATAATTATTTATATATATATATATATATATATATATATATATATATATATATGAAATATATATAATATATATTTATAAATTAAATTAAATTAACTATTAAAATGATTAAATATTACCTTTTAAATTATTAATTTAAAAAGATACACATTTTAAAGAAAAAAGTTACATTAATCAAATATTATTTTAATGAATAAAGATAAGATGTATGATTATTTATATATTTAAGAAATATTAACATAGTTTAAGTAATAACATATAGTTCTTGTATTTTTAAAATAAAATATTACAGTAAATTTTAATTAATTAAAAGAAATTAAGTTTATATATTGGTCTTTTTGTTGCAAAATTTTACAATGTGTACAAAATATTTGATGCTTTCATTCTATGTATTTAATATTTAATGTTTATGTTAAATATTCCTCAACTTTAAAGATGTTTAGGCAAAAGATAAAATAAGATTGTACAATCTGAAACTGCAAAATAAGATTAGATTTATATTAGACTAAGATTAGGGTTTTATTTACACTTTTGTATCTAAAGAACCATATATAAGCAGCTATAGTAATATATAACAAAGATATGATAAAAGCAATTTATTGATGCCAGATACATACAAATAATGTATTTAGACAACATTAAACTGCTATAAGTCCATATTGTGTTTACATTACATTCAGATTATAATTCTATATGCGAATATATCATGCATATTCACATATAGCAGAATGAGACATGTTATCAATATATTAAGTTCAAATAGTTCTGTAAAATACATTCAGAATATGTTCACAAATATATCACCTAATAGAAAAATACTTAGTAACACACTCATGACACATCTCGTTCCCAGCCTCCGCAGTAAAACACAACATGCTGATATTATCATGACACTTATTCAAATGAACAACTCGCCATTCATCACTCCTGTTCAATGTGAGTGACAGACAGATCTGAGTTATGATTGAGCCGTGCAAACAGTCATAATGATACTGTTAGAACAGGCCTTTGACTCCAGCGGCCCTGAAGGCAGCTGAAAGCACATAGACCAGGATCTGCCTAATCCTCCAAAGTTTCACTAATGTGCTGAGAACTTTCCTTAAGGACATTCGAACCCCTCCCGTATAACGATGATGAGCTGCAAACATTCAAATACGTCTCGCAGATATTGTTTTGGAATATCTGTGCATCTTAAATAGCTCATAATTGTCAGCAGCATGTCATATTACAATTGATTTATTGATTTGTCCGTATTTCACGAGAACGTTCATGCAATTTGTGGTAACATGCTAAATTTTGCCTCTTTATTTAGTCACACCACCTTACGTAAACACCCATCCCCACTGTTTGCTCTTCTGAATGGCGCTCTCCTTCACTAAGACTTTTCAAAACATTTGGAATCTGTCCAAACAGCTCTGAATCCCAACAGTGTGTTTTGTTAGAGATGGCTGAGCGCTCCAGACTGATGGCTTATCTGATCTGATCTGATCTTTCAGACCCGATGGAGTGGAATTGTGGGAACGTTCAGAAGTGGCTGTTGTGGACGGAGCATCTCTACAGGCTCCCGCAGGTGGGGAAGGCCTTCCAGGACCTGGATGGCAAAGATTTATGCTCCATGAGCGAGGAAGACTTCCGACAGCGTTCGCCTCAGTGCAGCGAAACTTTACACGCACATCTGGATATATGGAAATCAGGTGAAATACAAATAGTCTGATAAAAATACTTACTACGGTACATGCAAAGGACTGTTTGAATTTAGGGCTGTGCAAAATTTAGAATATAAGAATTCACTCCCTTTCATTTGAATTAGCCAAACAGGAAGCTGAGTCAGATTTCGAACGGCAGGAGACTTATTAAAATACGATTAAAAAAATACAGCACAGTGACAGTGTTGTTATTGTTAACTAAAACTAAAACTATTTAAAAACATTCAATGAAATTTTCAAAATTTTAGAAATTTACTAAAACTAAAACTAAAATGAAATGTTAAAGCTAAATATAAATATTTAAAAACACATAACAAAATCACTAAAACATAAACTAAAAATTTAAATAAAATTATGAGAATGTGAAAAAAGGCGTCAAAATATATATATTTTTTTTGTGATTAACTTTGACTAATAATATCACCTATTTATTCTCTTGTATGTGCAATGCATTTTTTTGATCTTATTTTTTTAATGTTATGATTACAGGTAATACATAATGAAAAATATGATTTCTTAATTATTAATTATTAAAAACAACTTTCAGCAGCTATTTTTCCCTTTTATTTAATTCCATTCCATTTTAATTCTACTTCCTTTTATTCAAATTCACATTTAAATTTTGCATCCTGTCTGAAACCATAAATTCAGAAATTGTATTATATAAGGCAGCCTTAACTGAATGTTTGCATGCATTTATTCATGCTGCATTTCTCTCTCTTTTTGTGCATTCAGCTGCTTGGATGAAGGAAAGATGTTCGGGTGGAGAGACCAGGATGAGAGGTACGTCACAGAAACATCACAGTAAACTACACAGATGATACCAATATACAGAAAAATACCATGCCATTACCTTACAAATATACCACAGATAGAGTCTGGTACTAGTGAAAACAAAGGATTGTCATTGTCATGTAATAATTAACCTGTTCAGATCAGATCGATTAATGCCAATAAACAACAGAGGTTATCGTGAGATGTTTTCCTTAAAGAATTTTCATTGAAATTTATATCACACAACTTATACAAGTATTCTGGCGATGTCATGGTACTGCTGCTTACAATATTCATATACTGTACCATTTTATTTCCATGGAAGTGTTATTATTGTTAACTGAAACTAAAACTATTACTAATTGTTTTTGTTACTTAAAATAAAAATAGAAAAATGTAAGTATTGTTAAAAACGTATTGTACTTCAGTGTATTTCATTATATTTACATTTTTATGTAAGTGAAAGTATTAAAATTACTAAAAAGAACTGAAAAAGAAATGAAAAACAAAGCTAAATAGAAAAAACAGAGATGATGATTTAATGTACATTACTAAAACTGAAAATCTAAAAATAAAGCTAGTTCAAAATATTAATAAATACTATAATATTATATATAATACTAACACTGGTCCACGATACATGTTGATTTATATTTTCTTTAAATTACACTTTCACTCCTTCTGTACTGCAAACAACCTGTGTGTCACAAAACAAATCAGAACACTTCCATTATAATCAATGAAGGGATGTGAAATGATTGACAGAACATGCATTTTTAGACCAGACACTCTTATTGATTTTTGAGCTCTGTCACATGCTTGTAGTCTAGATATAAATGTATTTTTTTATATAAAAAGAATAGCTCTGGCTATGATCTATTCTGTCTAAATTCAGTCTTATTACTTGAAATGTAACTATAATGCCGTACGTGTGTGTGTATGTGTGTGTTGTCTTACAGAAGGTGAAGAGCTGTGGTCTGAAGCAGACTCGTCTTGTTCTGGTCAGCCGATCCATCTCTGGCAGTTCCTCAGAGAACTTCTGCTCAAACCTCACAGTTACGGACGCTGCATCCGCTGGCTGAATAAAGAGAAAGGTGAGAATGTGACAGCTCTATATAATAATGGATGCCCATGGTCTTAAAATTAGGCCACACTTTCCATGATCATATACGCAATAGTTTGCTGAGATATTTCCAAGAATACCATACTGCATTCTTAAAAATAATGGTTCCATGAAAAACCTTTCCATTTCACAAAAGGTTCTTTATAGTGGTTATTTAGATTCTTAAAATATTATTCAATCTATGACAAATGGTTCTAGTAAGAACTGTTTACGGAAAGGTTCTTTGAAGAACCAGTAATGGTTCTTGTATGGAACTGCTGCGAAACCCATTTTGAACCTTTATTTTTAAGAGTGATGATGGAAAAAGGTTCTTTCGATTATTAAAATGTTCTTAACACTAAGAAAAACAGTGTTCTTTTTTAGAACTGTTCACTTAAAGGTTCTTTGAGGAACCAGAAATTGTTCTTCGGTGGCATTGCTGGATCTTTTTTATGAGTGTACACATGTCCAAAAACATTGTAGTACCACTCTGCTATTTGGTGTGTTAGTAAAGCAACTTACCTAATGCCATAACGGAACGTGTTTTGGATGTGTGTCTTCACAGGGATCTTCAAAATCGAAGATTCGGCTCACGTGGCGCGTCTCTGGGGTTTGAGGAAGAACCGTCCAGCTATGAACTATGACAAACTCAGCCGCTCTATTCGGCAGTACTATAAAAAGGGCATCATCCGCAAGCCAGATGTCTCGCAAAGACTCGTCTATCAGTTCGTCCATCCGGTATAAGAGAGATCGTGAATCAACCACTGAGAACTGACAAGCCCTCCTACACATCTCCTTAAAGACTACTTCTGGGTTTTGCATGACAGTGAAACCAAGAAAGATGCAAGAAAGTGCCAAGATATAATTGTGCTTGGAAACGTCCGATACGTAGGCCTACTTGCCTACTTGTGTGTCTGTTAAAATGTAATATCAGCTTTGCACTGCTTTCTGTTACTTTAAGAAAAGCCTGTCAAATAAATGATGATGTTTAACAGAAGCACTCTTAGAGAGATTTAGTATATATTCTTTGAAGTATGTTACAGGTTACTCGCAAGGTCTGCCTGTCAGCTAACACTCAGCGTGTGAATCTCTGAGCAAACCTTGGTTTCCCTGCCCATGATTTGCAGTGGAAAGACTGGAGTTTGCGTTAATCTCTGGCTGCCACCCAACAAACAACCCCTTTTTTTCTGGTTTGTGATTAATTGCACTGCAAGCTTTCAAGTCTGCTCATGTGAACTTTCTCCAGGTTCTTCAGTAATTAGCCACCTTTGCACACATCTCACTGCTCACGTCATGTTTCACACTGATGCAAACGAGGGCTTATAGCGGCCCGTGGATTTTCATACCCTGCATTTGTCACGTGTGTTGTAACGGTTAATTGACAGGCTTAAAGTCAGGAAGTCCGAGTTTAGGAGAGAAAGTCATTTGGAGCCTGAGAGAGGTTTGGTTTCTATTGTTGCTCTTGTATTTTTGTAAATCTCTATTACAATAGTAGGATGACAGTTGTTTTCACTAATGCCGGCATTACTAAATATTATCTGTACTTTTACAGTTATATCAAAGCTGAGAGGTCATTTTTCATGTACATTCAGTTGTTGTTCCTCATGCATTTCTTTATTAAATATTCTTTTTCCATCCTGTTGTGTTGTGGATCATTCATTTTGCAATCATACAATCAATTTAACTCTATAGAATAATAACACCTCATTTTTTGGACATGGAACTATAGTAGAATTTCGCATGGTATTACCATAGAATCTATTACTGTACCATGGTACATATGTTGGAAAAGAGTATGAGAGAATCTCACAAAATATTTAATTTAAGATATAATATAATGTTTATTTTGCAATGTTTTTTGACTTCCATGACAATTAATATTCCATCAAAATTCTTAATACCATGATGCATCCAGACATTTTACTTTTTTGTTACGTTTGAGTTTGAGGTTTTTTTTATATAATATTACATATATAATTTCATTATTTTCTTCTAATATTACTTATTTTGAGTTTGTTACGTTTAAGATTTTTTTCTGCTAAGATGTAAATAAAATTAAGAGAATTTTCAGACTAAATATTATGCATACATTTATGCATAATATTATGTATACAATTTACATACAATTTCATCATTTCAATGTTTTTATTCTAATAATACCTTTTTGAATTTTTTATGAATAATTATAATATTTTTATGAAAAATAGTAATCTAAAAAGATTCATTTTCTTTAAGAAAAATATTACTTCTTATTTTTCTAGCTATCAATTTTGAGGCGAAATATGACCAATTTACTCTAGATTACTGGACACTATAATCAGACTAGTAAAGGACTTCTGCAATCCTGACCTCTAGTGGTGACCCAAAACTTTGTATTTCACTCATTTGCATTGGTCTCAGATTCATGAGGTTTTTTATTGTGAACTTGAATGGAACAGTTACTACACTGACATGAAGAGTAAAGCACATCAGTCCAGTCTAAACATACAGTATATATACATCACCTCCTCCATCCACAATCCATAACAGCTGAGTCTGAGCGAAGCTAAAAACATGACAACTGAAATCACCATAGATTATTATTAACATAGTTGCACTGCAGTAAGGAGTTTGCCCACTGAATCAGTTATGGATTTAATGTTAAAAGACATTCCCAGTCTCATAAACAGGCAAAAGGCAGAAGAAAAAGCATTTGAACACACTTTTCAATAGCATGTGCCCAGATACCACTGTGAACTACAGGCGAATGGTCATGAAATCTAATATCCCGACTCAAAAAGTCTGAACTTGTATCATTAAATCCAAAAACGTCCACCAGCAGTCCTTTAGGATAAGGATATTAAAAAAAGTTTCTAGACACTTCTCCAAAGTTCTGCTCTCTTTAAAGTGAAAGCTTACAATTTGTTCACAGGCATTTACGTTTTCTTAAAATAGGTTTTAAAAAACAGAAGAAAAAAGAAAAAACAAGAAGAAGTGAATTTAATGTGTTTTGAGGCATTATTTACACTTGGGGAAAAAATAATGATGTATTAAAACAAAACTGACCATATTTACACACGTTTCTGGTCTTATTGTGCATCGGGAAAAATACGTTAAAAAAATAAAAATGCTCCGCCTCTACAACAACTCTCCTTGTTGAATGATGTCATCAAGCCCTTTCATTTTCAAGCCCCTCCCCTCAACCACATGGATCCATTCTAGTATGTAACGCCCTCTTTTCAAATCCAATTAGCATAAAAGCAAGTCCCGCTCTACATTTTTCTCATTGAATATCCATAAATATGTCAAATTATGTAAGCGAAATAGATTGATAATGATACACGAGAAAGGTTTAACACAGAACCTCCACTTCAAAATAAAAGTCTAGTATACACATCGCATAGCTGATTCTCGCTATGCTAGGCTTCATGGACGTCATCACATTAATATTGTTACAGGAGACCATACACGAACACATGTCAGCAGCACAATAATTCATACTGAACATGGCTACATAGACACACAGAATCATTCCCTGCTCTCGCTGGGGCACGATATGTGTTTTGGATACTGTAGGTTTTATTCGTTACGGTATTGAGAAAATGCTCGGTAAAGCTTCTCGGCAAGTCAATCAGGCAAGGAAACTGTAGTTTCTCTGAAATCTGGCATTCGAGCAGTGCGGGTGAAGTCTTTAAAGGCCTTCTTCACCGCACTAAACGGGCTCGACGTAGTTAGCTGGGTACAAGCCTAGCTGACCGCTGTCCAACCGGCCTTTGCACCAGCCCTGCTCGTCCTCATCCTCCAGTTTGGTCAGCTCTTCTCCTGCGAAAACATATGGACCTATGGTTAATAAGAGCGGATAAAATGCAAAGATGGGGATTTTTAAGAATAAAACACTGATTTTGCAGTAACTATGCTAGTTTCATGCCTCTTGTCTTTAGATCCATTTTTCCAGGGTTCTTTGATGAATAGAAAGTTTTTTATTTTATTTTTAAATAGTCTATTTTATCATTATAAATGTCCTTACTGTCACATTCAATCAATTTAATGCATCCCTGCTGAATAAAAGTATAGTTATTTTTAAAATCCAGCTACAGTTTAGTTCATCAACAGTTCACTGGCATATAGAACATATAAACAAAAACTAAGTATGTTTAGGAATGCTTTATATTCATAAAAAAGTCTAGAGACTTAGATCTTGATTTTAAGGATCAAAAACTGATTATCTAGTAGCTAGTGTGCTACTTTCATGTCTCTTGAATTTTCTTTTCACATAATAAAATTATAATTATAAAATTATATTTAATGTTCCTTTTATTTATTCTGGCAAGTGTACATTATAATATACATCTGACTGTACTGAACTCACTATTCGAATATTAAAAAATGTTTTGAGATATTTATATAGCAGTAAGAAAACAGGTACAGTTTAACATTCCCACAACCAAAATGAGTTTTTTTGAAAACATTTATAGAACATAAATTGTAGGCTATAACATTTTCATAGAATTAATAATACATACATATATATATATATATATATATATATATATACACATATATATATATATATATATATTACTATTATTATTATATAAACAGTATATACAGTAAATAGACCTTATATATATGTTACAAAACACACATTTCTATTTATATAATAAATGCTGTTCTTTTATTATATTATCTCTGATTCATTAACCTTTATAAGGTTTTCACAAAAATATTTCTATTTTAAATAAAAACTATTTTCAACAGTGATTCATTAAAGATATTTCTGAAGGATCGTGTGACACTGAAGACTGGAGTAATGATGCTGAAAATTCAGCTTTGAATCACAGAAATAATGATTTCTGAAGGATCATGTGACACTGAAGACTGGAGTAATGATGCTGAAAATTCAGCTTTGAATCACAGAAATAAATTACATTTTAAAATATATAACAATAGAAAAACCTTATTTTAAATTGTAATAATATTTCACAATTTTGCTGTTTTTACTGCATTTTTAATCACATAAATGCAGCCTTGGTAAACTTCGAAAACATTTAAAAATCTTACCAGCCCCAAACCTCTGAAGGGTATTTGTGATTCTCACCTGCTTTAAATGTGAGCTCGTCTTGTTCTTGGCCCTCGTAGTCATACAGCGCTCTCACTCGCACTCCTTTACTTTCCTCTTCGAATGGATTTTCACCGCCGTTTGTTTCGCTGGCTGGTTGAGCCGCAGGCGGCTGCTCGTCATCGGACCATTCGGAAGAATACTGCTGGTTCTTCTCAGAACTGCTCACACTGAGGAGAACAACCAGATGAGAGAAGCTCAAGTTAGTTTCTTCGTAGATGAAAACATTAACACAGAGCTTCAATAGCACAAAAGCATCAGCACCTGCCCCGGTTTGCAGTCTGCGGTGTGCCCTGATCTACAGCATGTGTGATTTGAGTCAGCGTGACTCCATCATGGTTCCTCTTCACCTTCTCTTTCTTATTAATGGAGTGGCTGAGCTCTGGGTTGAACTCCTGATTCAGAGACAGGATGGATTATGAGTGATACTCAGTAACTAGCACCAGATATGTGGCGCTGCACATCCTCACAGATCCCACATACAGACTTTACCTCAAACTGTGGCCAGTTCATGTGCATGCCTGGCCCGTGGATGCTGCTGAACCACTTGAGGTCTTCTTGAGCACTGGCAGAGGCGATGCTTCGCTCTAGCTCCCTGTAGACTGCGGCATAGCTGTAGAGATGGAATTAAAGAGATTATTAGGAGACTGATGACTGGTTTGGTAAATGCAATTTTCTTATATATTCATGTATTTTAAGTTGAGGCAGGGCATTGAAAGGCTATTAAAATTATAATTTGTGCATTTTGTACATGGGCCAGCATAAATATTTAGAGAAAGACTGTAAATTATTAATCATATAGTTTGGGTTCGGTATGATTTTTAATGAAATTAGTCTATATAATATGTAATATATATGTGTGTGTGTGTGTGTGTGTGTGTGTGTGTGTGTGTGCATATGCTGTATATAGATATAGGTTTGGGAAGATTTTTTTGTTGTATGTCTTTGAAAGTCTGTTCTGCTCACCAAGGCTGCACTTATTAATTGAATGCAACATTGCTGACTAAAAATATTAATTTCTTAAATATATATATATATATATATATTTATTTATATCTTTTAATATATATATTATATATATTTAATATATATATAGACATCAAAAGAATCTGCTAAAAGTTTATTTCTCAACAGGACACTAGCATACAGATGACCTCAAAAGACATCAAAAACCAGAAATCAAGTATGTTTATGAATGTATTATGTTCATAAAAAGACAAGACTTCAGAGCACCAGGTTCAGGAGATCAGATCAGTGATTTGAAGCTTACCTTTGACTCTCGGTGAGGTTAAGATGGCGTTTGAGATCCAGAAGCACTTCCCGGAGGAAGCTCAGCCTCTTCTCCTCAAACTGCTGGCACTGCTCAAACACCACCTCCATGTTCTCCATGTACTGCGGCGTGCACTTGCTGAGCTCATCAAGGCTCTTCTCGTATTTCTCTTTGGCCTGAAACACAAAACAAACAGCATCTGTATATGAGATGCCTCATTTATGCAAATGTGAAGAGGTGAGCCAATCATAACAGAGAGTATTTGCATAAAGTTCCAAAAGTTCAATTCTGACAAATATCTGTTTGGTATACAGAAATGCAATATTATAAGTGGGCTGCAAAGAAAATAATATGAAATATTCAATTTAAGTAGATATATTAAATAAGAAATAGGGTATTTTATAGACACACTGAAATAATGAATATTTGTCAAGAAAATGATGACAAAATGCAAAACCCATTTTAGGTAAATATATTTCATAAGAAATAAAACTATTCTAGGACAATTAAGATTTTTTTTTTAAATATATTGTGTGGTATTTTAATGACAAGTTCTCATTATTGTGAAACAAGAACAACAACAAATAATAATAATAATAATAAAGAAAGAAATACAGAATAATAAAAAGTGTATATTATTATGCTGATTAAATTTAAAATAATTTTAAGTACAGTAATTTAAGTATCATCATAATAATGAAAATAAGAAAAAATGCTTATGAACTCCAGACACACCAAAAATAATAAACATTTGTGAGGGAAATGTGATTAATCGTCATGAAAATCATGACAAAATGTTAAGATCATTTTTAAGTAAATATCTTTAAATATTTTGTTTTGTAAGACAACTTTAGATTTTGGGGTGAAACACGAGTAAACCTGTATTTACTTGCAACAACATTATCATAATTGACTCATATCATTATATGGGTTGGTTTTATAAACACACATGGGATGGTTTCATAGATAACTCCAGCCGTCTATTGTTGTATTGTGGCTCAGCTGATTCCTCTGGGACTCTGGGTTAAGTGCTTCTAATGGATGCTGGGTTAGGTTAAAGGCTAATGAATTGGCTGTACAGTGCGTTAGAGGGCCGTTTATTGAACATCCCTGTGTGGTTTCCCATTAAGTGTTCCAAAGGCAGAGTAGTAATATGAAAGGAAGCTCTGGGGAGTCAGACCTGCTGGTGTAATGAATAGCGGATGAAATTGCAAGAGGATATTTCCATTCGCTGCCGTCTGTTGCTTCTATTGTGTTGAGCTTTAAAAGCTGATTTTTTTTTGTTAAAAGACGGGTGAAAGAAATGTCACATGAAGTGCAACATGAATTTTATATAAAATACATATCGAAAGAAACCAGGCCGCCAGGTCAACATTTTATGGATCCTGCTAAAATACAAAACCAAATATTGACAATAATTATGCCATTCACACAATTTAAAGGAATGTCCCAGTTGTTCCGTAGACTTTCAGTGTAAGTGCATGACCGTAAACATAACTTTTGTTATGTTATTAAAAATGCATGTTGCTTGCCTGACCTTCTGAACGTCGTTTTTGCACTTGTCCAACTTCTCCTGGAGTTTCTTTTGCTGATCTGATGTGACTGACGCCTCTCCTTTGCTATTGGCCTCCCTTGTGGATGCAATTTTTTCTTCTTTGCAGGCCATGTGGTATGCTTTCTTTGCTGTTTCCAACTGCAGATCGAAGATAAGATGAATTTGATGAGCATAAGCAATTTAAGGCAACTGTTTGTAGTTTTGAGCAAAAATATTTCCAAAATGTCTTGTAGTTCAGTCAGGACATAACATTAAATTGTCAAAAAGGCTATATTTGCAGTAGAATACTAGTGCTGTGTATGTGAAACAGAACACATTACTTAACGACAAACACTTCAACATAGTAGTATGCACGCCGTGCATTGCGTGTTTAATTCATGTTTTATTTTGCATGATTAAATCAAAGCTTTGTTTCCACTGTCATTTTGTCTTTGAGTTTTGTGCTGCTTCCCAAGATACATTTCTTTACCAGGGAAAAATACAAAGTTCTTCCTCACCTCTTTAGAAAGATATACAAAGCTCCCTCTCCTCACCCCTTGGTCCCAAGGCCCAAGGTCTCTCCGCAAACCCTATACCCTCTTCTGACTTTTGAAGCCGCCCATCATTTGTTTGTGGTAGGCCTCTTTCTGCCAGTTCTTCACCTTCTCTAAGTCCTCGTTCAGCAGGTTATTTTTCACCTCCTGGTGCAAGTCGCTCACCTTTTCTGCTTCTGTCATCAGAGCAACCCAGGCTCTCTCCAAAGTCCCGTACTGTGGCCCTGCGAGCGGCAATGAACGCATTAAAATTGAGTGAGTGAGAAAGTGAGGGCGAAAGAGAAGTTTATTTCACTTAAGAAGCAACAAAACATTTGCTTTCAAGATTGTCACTTTAAACCTATTCAAGGATTTCTGCACAAACACGGTTCTCCACGGCCACATCATCAATCATTCAGCACCTCTCTCCACCAGCTGCCTCCACCTCTTGGACCAGTCGGTGAGCTGCTGCGCATAGGCCTTCTCGATCTTGGCACGCTCCTGGATGCAACTCATCATGTCATTGCAGAGTCGATGGCCATCCTCGATTCGCTTTACTGTACGCTTGTAGTTCCCAACCTGAGAAACATGGATGCATTCTGAAACAGGTCAAGTCATGGACAGGGCAGCAGTAAAGCATTAGAACTAAATGATCTGTAATTCAATAGAAAACCGTGACTGTCCACTTCTTCAGTGTCCTTGATTACATATGGGGATTCCTAAAAAATGGATTAAAAAAAAAAAAAAAAAAAAAAACTGTAATCTACAAATATGTAATCTAATCTAAAATAATAATAAAAATAAATCTTATTAATTTAACCAACCAATAAAATTTTGATTTGAAATGAAAAAAGTATAATAAAATCATCTAAAAAATTGTTCTCTCAATAGTTTTATATTGTAATATATATATGAAATATACTTGTAATATATATATATTACATAATACAATACATGATATATCAAAAAAAATTAAATGACTAATATAAAAAATTACATAAAAATTATACATATAAAATTGCATAGTGTGTGCCTTATGTATACTATATACTAGCGATAGTAAGAGTAGTAACAGTATAGACATAGCCCATCTTCTTAATCAACCAATAAAACAAAAATATGAATTATATAAAAATAAAAATAGTTCTTAATATATCTAAATTATATATAGACATTTTAATTATTTTAATTAAATATATATTTTATAATTATAGTTTAAGAACATCGGGGAACTTAATTACGTAATCTGGAAGATCTCTTTTAGGATTATGCCAGAGAATCTATCGACCACATTTTTATATGGAGTCAAAATTATATTTACTTGTTTGTAACAATCTCAAGCCTCACGCTAGGTCTGGCTTGAAAGCTTTACATTATATGTTAAAAATAGATTTCTCTGTGGAGAAAGTGAATGGGATTTTACTAGAGTCTGCTCTATAATTTATGGCAGATAAATCAACAACAATGACACAGTTTTACTTCTAATACTATGTTAATACCATGCTGATCAATATAATGTTTGGTTCCCTTTAGCTGAATGACACACTTCCACATCACTGAAAGCCGATTAGTCAATATGATACAACATCACGTGACAGTCGCTAACAGCATGTTTGGCATCTAATTAACCACCAGCGCTTCACAGCCGTAGTTGCCTGTACATGCCTGGATAAATGATGATGATATGTGTGATTAATAATATTCAAAAACAACATGTAGTAAGATTTTGAGCCTGACCTCCCAAAAACTGTCTGTGGTCTCGTCGAACATGGCGGACTCATCGTAGGCACCCGACATGATGTGAGATTTGGCAGAGCAGGACTGAAGCTAACAAATGAAATTCACCATGTACTGCAGAAAAGAGAAAATGACAAAAGTGATGAGAAAGTAAGCACTATTGTGCAAAAACCTACCAAGAACAACAAAGTAAAGTATTTTACCCTCTATACCAACCTAACAGGACCTACTACAAGGAAATGATGCTTTGTTTAAAACATTTAAAACATCAAAATTTCAAGTTGGACCATGCATTCAGTAATTTAAAAGAATAGTTCACTGTAAAATGCATTGGATGCTCTGCAGTGAATGGGTGCCGTCAGAAAGAGAGTCCAAACGGCTAAAAAAATCATCACAATAATCCACAAATAATCCACACCACTCCAATCCACTCCATCAATTAACATCTTATGAAGCAAAAAGCTATAAGTTAGTATGACACAAATCCATCAAGACGTTTTAACTTCAAACTGTTGCCTCCGGCTAAAATATAGGCCTAAATCCATAATCCATAATAATGCTTTCTGCAGTGAAAAAGTTGTCTCTCTTCTGAATCATGAGCGAAATCTGCACAGATCAAGCACCGTTTACAACCAAAAACAAGCCAAAACAGCTCTAAACACAGATGCTGGTGGATTTTAATGAGCGTTATTATGAATTATGAACTAGTATTTTAGCCAGCTGGGCGATATACTTGTTCAAACAGTAAACTGGTTTGAATTACGGACACGGTCTAAAGTAGTGTGGATTACTTGTGGATTATTGTGATGCTTTTATCAGCTGTTTGGACTCTCATTCTGACGGCACCCATTCACTGCAGAGGATCCACTGGTGAGCAAGTGATGGAATGCTACATTTCTCCAAATCTATTCCTATGAATAAACAAACTCATCTACATCTTGAATGGCCTGAGGGTGAGTAAATATTCAGCAAATTAAAATTTTTAGGTGAACTGTTCCTTTAAATAGTCCAAAAAGCATGAAAAGTGAAATCTTTTGTTTTGCGTTAGGCATGAATTTAGTTTTCTGAGCATTCAAGACTAATTTACAAACTTGCACAGATGTCCATAATGGGTGACCTGTCGCTGACTACCAACCCAAGTAGCCTCTTTAATATTAAAACTGTAATTCGGTTACATGCCTTTTGCTACATCATTGACAAAAAGAAAACAAAGTGGAGCACAAAACAGCCCTGGAGGAATCTTTTAGCAATCAAGTGGAAACTAGATCTGTTGTTCTGGACATGCATGCTCTCAGATGGATCAGCAAGGTTATTTTAAACCAATTTAGTTCCTCCACTAACCCAATATTTCTAGGAGTGGCGATTCAAGATAAAGACCATCATTTCAGCTGAATCAAAACAGAGACGCTGTCTGACAAAGCATGTCGCTGCGGTTTCCTATACAACACAGAAAATATTTGCAATAGTAATGGCTTGTAAGTTATATTGTTTTGTGTTTATCTAAACCCAGACAATACCTAATTGAATCTATCGAAGGAAACTTAATTAAAAAGTCATTTTTGCCTGTACAAAACATTCAATAACATGCTAATGTGACAAATTAGTAATGTAGAGATCTATGTGATTTTTTATATTCTTCTGTATGTATATGTCTATATTCTAATATTCTGTTTATAATATTCTCACTTAAAGAATAGTCACCAAAAGACCTTTGAACACAAAGGTGTCATCTTACCAGACTACACTAAAGATTTAATATGATTAAATCACACCGCCACTTTATATCTGGCCACATTATGCCTGGAAACAAACATTTAGCTTCAGTTTGAGGCCTGATTGTATCATGATAATTTAACTCTCTATCAGTGATTGACAACCATCTCGTCAAAGTGATGGACATCAATCAAACTGGAAACACTGAAGGAAATGAAGGAGAACCCAGAGAGAAGAGACAAATCCAATGTCACAGTATCATACAAACATGACCTGAACGCACAATAACATCCTAAGACATCTAACATAACCTTGGGAGAAAATGTATGAATGGCATACCATGGCTCGCTGAAGGCGTACAAGGAAAACGAACAAAAACGACATTGACAAATGACTCAAGTGACTTCTGAGTGTTTGCAATGATAATAAAATTATAGGCGAGCCATGATGATGTCATGCCATTATTCAGACCTGACAAGAAGAGACGTTCTGATTTAAGGGCCTCCAGTTATTTATTAAGACACCGGAAGGGGGGGCTGAATAATAATTGTGTCAGTTGAAACCAATAAATATGAACACAGTTCAGAGAGACAAAGACAATGACGTACGGCACAAATGCACCAAAATTAAAAACAAAGAAATCTGAAAGCTTTAAGGCCTACTGGATCATATTTGATACACAAATAAGGCCTTTAAGTGATCTACATTTTGCACACAATCTAATAATGAATCAAAATTCAGATTAATAAATGCTTTAGAAGTATTTGTCATTGCTCGTTTATGTTAATTAATGTTAATGTTAAATGGAACCTTATTGTAAAGTGTTACGCTAATTCTTCAAGATGCATTTTTGGTTTATTTAATTATCCGTAAATCTTTTTCTTTTAAATAGAAAAATCATGTTTCTATTTATTTGTTCATCTCTCATCATCATGTATTGTATTGCATTGCATTGCATTATATGTTTTAAAACTACAAAGCTTTTATGATGAAGATTTTATGTAAGTATCTGTTATACTGTTATAATGATTTCATTGATTTATATTACAACCAGAATTTCTAACTTTTTGGTCACATAAATATCAGCATCTGCACTAAATTGCATATTTTTAATAAACCTGAGGGTTTTTTTCTTGAGTTTGAGCTCCATATTCTCCTCCGCATCAAATACAGTATGAGACATAAAAGCCTGATGTATCAAAAAAAAAAAAAAAAACATATGCAACTTTTGAAAAATATTTTGTCTAAAGATTCAAAAAACTTTACAGGGTTAAAGAAATTATTGCAATATTTGCAAATTGGCCTTAATTTGGGCAGCATGTTCAGTTAATCCATCCAAACTGACGTGGCGGCAGTGGGCGGCGTTTTAATCATTGAACATGACTCTATTTGGCACATCAGACAAAAGAACTGTAAAAGTGGTTGGGCATCCTAAACTGTTGTTAGACTTAGATCATAGCAACGTTCAAAACATGGCATCACAAATGCATAAAACATGCCACATTATTTAAGATCATAAACTTGAATCACTTTCTATATTTCGATCACATTAAAATGTCTTCAAATAACTAAGATAACCTTATCTTGGCATTTAATACTATCTTTATCTCATTTCAAATTATATGAGACAGTATTAAATAATACAAGCACATTCAAATACAATCTACACACCAACAGATCAAAGGTCACTGCATGTATGAATGCACTAAAATACACACCAAAACAGAGACTCCAGCCATTGCATGTGTTAAAGTAACTCATATGATAAACTCAACTAATCATAATTAAATTTATACTTGAATGCAATGCAAGCAGCATGAAAGCATCTGCCAAATGCATGAACGTAAACACGAGTCCGACAGTCAAAAACAAAACCCCACGCTTCCCCCAAACAAAGCTCTTCTCCAGCACATGCATCATCTCCTCCATACTGATGACGAACGCTCCAGCCACGACAAAAGAGGAAAAGCAACAAAAGGCTCACCGATCCCCCGCGTTCAGCCAGGACACAGGCATGTGGGACCCTCCACCGCCAAAAAACAACCCAACCGCCGCTCCACTCCACACTTTTGTTCAGTTTCGCCTCTTTGTTCCTGGGTCAAGCGTTTCGTTAGGCTTCAGAGTAACTGCAGACGCAGGCAAACTCACTGTATCTCTAACGCTGGGTAGTTAAAAACGGTGAAAAAAGTGGGTGTTCACAAGTGCAGCAGTGTGTGTGTGTGAGAGAGAGAGAGAGAGACTAATCACATTTGACTTGAATTAATCTGACAGAGTGAGGTGGGGGGGACTTGGGGTGAAGGGGGGTGAATTCAGCTTTAAGGCTGCTATTTATTTTCAACAAAAACAACACTGAAGACAATATTTGGTGCTATTTTCAACAGATTTCTTTTATAATTTTATAGCATTTTTTATATTATATTATATTAATATGACAGTACATTAGGTTACACTGAAGTCATTTTTAATGATCAGATCAGACTAAAAGATTAGACTAACTAGAGAAAGTCTCACAAATTTCACAGAAACTATATAAAATTCTAACTGTAAGATGTTTTATATTGGATTTGAATTCAGCTTTAAGGCTTCTATTTATTTTTCTACCAAAAAACGCTGAAGACAATCGTTGCCGTTTACTTAATTATAATTGTATAGCATTTTATTCCAGTTATACAATGTTTTGATAAAACAATGTCATGAAATGATGGAAATGATGCTATTATATATATATATATATATAATATATATTGTATATATATATATATATATATTGTGTGTATGTCTGTATGTTGTATGTGTATGTGTGTGTGTGTGTGTGTGTGTGTGTGTGTGTGTGTGTGTGTGTGTGTGTGTGTGTGTGTGTGTGTGTGAGAAAATGATAAACAAAGACCAGGAATGACAGAACCGGTGGAACATTTCTTGACATTTTTTCCATGACAGTATTAAATACAGTGATGTTAATGATTGGTGAATGAGTGTTATAAAAAGACAGGGTGGCATGTTAACTACTGTTTACCAACCAAAGCTTAGCATACATTTCTCATTTCTCATCAGGCCAGTAATGCAGCTGAGCATTAAGTTATAGTTAAAAACGGTCTAACCAGTTTGTTTGCTTTTGGAAATACCAAAAATGTATATTCTAAATATATACTACCTTTCAAAAGCTTGGGGTCTGTAAGATGTTTTAATGTTTTTAAAAGAAGTCTCTTTTGCTCACCAAGGCTGCATTTATTCAATGAAATATTATTACTATTTAAAACAATTGCTTTCTGTTTGAATATGTTTAAACATTTTCAGCATCATTACTCCAGTCTTCAGTGTCACATGATCCTTCAGAAACCATTCTGATATGCTGATTGCTGCTCAAGAAACATTTCTGATTATTAAAAAATAATAAAACTGCATATTATTAAGTTGCTTCATATTCTTGTGGAAACCATGATGCAAGCTCAAAATAAAAAGCATTTATTTGAAACCGAAATCTTTTGTAACATTTAAGTCTTTCCTGTCGCTTCTGATCAAGTTAATGCATCCCATTGTGCCATGGGACAGAGCAAATTCAAGGGACAGTTCACACAAAAAATTGTAAATTCCTGTAACTTTTTTGACAAATCAGTAATCAGTTATCATTTACGTAAACAACACCCAATATGACAGCATACAGCATTACAGAATGTCCTGGATAAAAACGTCATCATCAGGTGACAGGTCTAAACAATGATGAATGGAGTCTGACATCATCACAGATGCTCAAAGGAATGCTGCTACGGCTGTGTTCAGATAACTTATCTGAAGCTGCTCGACTGCTGTTCAAAGTCTGAAGGTGTAGTGTGTGTGTGCATGCCGACAGCCCTCAAACACGTCACATTCAATCACAGCTAAAGAGAGAAATATGAGACGTGTGTTTCTACCGGGGGGATTTTTGCTGCATATAGTGTAAGTAAAATCTACAATCCATTTCTCTGGTATGCCTCAAACCACCAACCTCACATGAGGTAGAAGCAAAAAGGATGGAGTGAAGAAAGACGTAATGAGAGACGGATGAGGAGGAGAACTGACTCTTATTGATCAGTCAGCAGGAGGAACAGCATGAGCAGCAAAACAAGTCAAGCCTACACATGCACAAACTTAAATAATTAGCAATTTTTATGGCAATGGTGTGGCTATATGGGTGGTAAATAGCGTATAAATATAATTTCATGATATAATTTAAATGATAAATGTCATTTTATACTATTTTAATTATAGTACAAAAACTATACAAAATTAATATTTTACACTTAGCTAAATCTTATATTTTATAGTTTTTATCATGATATATTTTTGCTGTTTTATATTCATTTCACTCAATCACTGTTAAAATGTGCAGATGTAACCTTATAGAAGCTATTTCTGTCTGATCAGATGTATCCTAATGCAGTCAGGTTGATTTAATTATAATAAATAGCAAAATAATACAATTTAAAAATTTATTTAAATTAATAAAAATGGAATTATAATAAAAAAAGAATAAATAATTTTATTTAAAAAGGGTAATTTATATTTTAACACATTTTTGGTTACGTGAATGAATACTGACTCAAACTGTACACATACTCTGACCTGTAATAACCTTTAGTGTCCTGCTGCTGTACATCTGCAGGGACTGCACCTCTGCACTGCAGCACTCATGAGACCCGCAGATCAATAGAGACAAGCACAGCCTGTACGCTACTTCCGTACCTCAAACATAAAAGCGCTTCCAGATCACAGAACCTGACCACTCGAGCTGCACAGAGTTCCAAGGAATTCCAAAGTTTATTTAAACATATCCTCTTGCCTTTGTATGTTTGTTTGCTGAAAACTTTGTCTAATTTGATCATGCTTTCAGCTGCCAATAAAAGCCTGGCTTCTGTTTTATCACATATCCAGCTAACAGGGAAACATGTTCTCAGAAAAAGTTCTCTCTTAAAGTTATCACCCACACTGTAAAAAATAATTTTTGTCATGCATTCAGTTTCAGTCTTTTACTTCAAAATGTCATGTTTAATTCGATGTGTTGCTATTTCTTTGTAATCATTTGTGAAATTTACTAGCAATTTCTGTGTGAAAACTGCCAGCAAATCCTACACCCTTTTTATTTTCAGTGCACGTTTGCCATTTCTGAAAATGCAAGAGTGGCAGGATTATGATCAGCTGTTCTTCTGAGCCCAGGACTGATGAATAATTCATTGCCTTCAGTTAACGGATCACAGCGACAAACTATTCTAGAGTCCCTGCATACCTGCATATGTCAAAGCACTTTAACTTGAGCCATGTGGGCTGTATTTTCTCTCGGTCGGCTGAAATGCTTCATCATGCATGTGTGATGTGACTCCAGATCTGATGTCATGGCTCATGATGCTGATTTCCTCATATACAGCCACTTCAAGTTCTTGCAAAGGTCTCATAAGATGCTGTATGGACATCTATTCTGATAAACAGCTTTATATTTGGGCAACTAACACAATGTTTTAGATGTCCAACAGTGTCACATGATATATATAGTCCATGTAAAACATATTTTTTAGATCATTCTTGAATAGTTATCACTCATTGTTTGACATCTCATCAATTGAGAAAATATCTGGAATATTTGTACTTTTAGAAAATTGATGTTTTTTTTTTTTGTATTATTACCAGGGTCCAAAATATGAAAATCCCTATATTTTACTGTCCTAATCTAATACAGTATTTTAATATATATGTGTATAGACACTGTAAAAATGCTCACTATTTCTTTGCAATTATTTATAAATAGCATAAGTTTCTGAGTGAAAAAAAAATTATTTTACATCAATTGTAATATGCTTTATTTTGTGGCATTTTATAATTTATCATTTTAAAAATTTCACAATTTTTTTTTAATATTACAAATACTAAAATAATACTATTAAAATGTGCAGATGTAACCTTAAAGAACAAACCTGTAACCAAATGCAGTCAAGTTGATTCAGTAATAATAATAAAACAGAAGTTATAGAAAATTGCTTCAAAGAAAAAAATGTTTATAAAAATTATACAAATTTTGTTAATATATTTTAAACTATTTCATAACGTTACTTTTATAAATACTTGTATATTATATATTTTATCTTGTTTTATATCCATTTCTATCACTGTTAAAAATGAAAATGTGCAGATGTAAGAATGTGCAGAAGCTGTTTCTCTCTGATCAGCATAAGCCAATGTAGTTTAAAAAATCTTTAAAAAAATGTTTCAAAGTAAACCCTACACCAATTTCCTTTCAGTGTCTTTTTTCTGCATATAAATGAGTGATTTTCTATCCCTTATTCTCCTCTGCAATGACCAGCTTCTCTTTGCTGTCTACAGCTATAAATAAAGTATATTTAAGCGGCACCCTGCACCGAAACTAAACACCTCTCTCCCAAAAGCTCTCCACGCGGCCAACAAAAACAAGCCGGATGTCCAAACACACCGAGGCCATCACTGACATGCTGCCCTGCACAAGTCAACACAATTTCAGCCTATCGGCTCTACATCGAGGTGATTAGAGCAGTCCTGAGAGGTGACGTTTCTGAAATAAGAGAAGAGCTGAGAGGGAAACGTCAGCACATCCTCAAGCACGTCTGTGATACTGACAGAAAAGCTTCACGTTACAGTAATAGGGGCTGTAAAAGCCCTGTAGATGACACACGCAATCATACGATACTTACAGACATATTTGCATAACTGACGTCTGATGTCATTGGAATTTCATTCATTCATTATCATTCATTATAACTCACTATTTTTCAGCTTTTGTCATCTTGACTAACATTCCAATATAATACATTTCACCGCAAAATCAAATTAAAGAAATGATATTTTAAAAACAAATAAATAATTTTTAATTACATTATTCTTGTGATGATTAAGTATATTTTGCTCTCACATTTTCATTTTTATAATGCATCTAGATGTTTTGAGTTTTTTTTGTAATTAACATTATTATCAATATTGATTCTCAGTAGATTTTATTCTATTAATAAAGTTGCTCTATTACATTAAAAATAATTGGAATGCAATTAAAAATATAGCAAAAATCAAAACCAATACAACAAATATCATGATAAGTAAATTATAAAAACAAATAATTAAATAAATGATTATGTCAATATATAAATTACAATTTCCACATATTGGTAATCACATAAAAAATATGCTTAATTATATACACTGAAAAAAGAGTTGAATTTACTTCCATTACTAGTAAATTTCATAAATAATTACAAATAAATAGTAAGTAACACATTGAATTAAACATGAAATTAAAAAAAAAAAAAGTATTTTCTTATGTACTCAAATAATCTTTGTTTTATTTACAACCTTGAAAAATACTTTTTACAGTTTACAAGGATAATAAAATAAAATAAAATATTTATTTTGATTTTGGTGAGAAATATAACCTGGACATATTCTTGTCAGGTTTCGTGACATTCACCCTTACACATGCTATAATTTACTCAAGACAGACGTTCAGTATTTGATTTAGACTTAAAATATTTGTTCAGTATAAGACAATGCCTCACCTGGTAAATCCAGCCTAAAAGAGAAAGATGTTCCCGGACCTGCGAGTGACACTGGATACTCCTGACATCAGACCAGTGTTGGACTAATGGGTGTGTCTAAAGCTGCCAAACCTAACTTTACCCACTCTCTATTACAGATACGCACACAGCATATATTCATTTAGAAACATTTGCTCTGACACACACTCATGCATTAAAGTGAACTTTGACAACCCCACCCAGCAGGATGGCAGACGATCAATGATTAGCCAGAGCAATGACAGGTCAACATTACCACACACTGAGTCTATCTAAAATAAAACGACACAATATAAAAATAAAACAGCAAATATATATATATATATATATATATACATATATATATATATATACATATATATATATATATATATATAAATACCACTATATATATATATATATTTTTTTTTTTGCTCATATTTCAGGTCAAGTTTTCATTGAAGGGATACTAATTGTTATATGTTACACACCCCTTTTTAGTGCATAGTAAGTGAATTGGGAAGCAGGGTATTAATGCCCCAAAAAGTAGGTGAGAGAAACATTTCTAAATGAGATAATAAATATTTTTTTAAAAGTATCGAGACTAATATTGATGGATACGGTGTTATTCTGTGGTCAAAAAAAGGAAGCAAAACGGTGCTAATTGGCAACTAAAAGCTGTTCAGCACACAGTGGACTGGATCTCGCCCACCACAGGAACCAGTCAATAGCATTGATCAGGCCAGACTGAGGCCAGCAGTTATCAATAGTTGAGATGCTTAGTGCTGAGACTATAACTAAAGGCCCATGTTAGTAGAGTTTGCTGTATGCCAGGCTATTGCTCATACAGAGGGTTAATGATTCAAACAAACCAATAATTTTAAGTACTTTTGTCCTGTGCGGTTTGTGGTGCAGACATAAATGATGCTTCTAACTCTGTGGCTCATGTGGCACAAGCACAAGAAACGTTTTTTTTTTTTTTAATCAGACTTTTGGTTTTTGCAAGGTGGGGAAAAAAGGAGGATAGTTCACCCCCCAAAAATGTATAATTTACTCAAACCTGAATGACTTAAGTTTCTTTTGTATTTTGGTAACAAAGCTGTTTTGGTTACCAGTGACTTCCATTGCATGAACATTTTTTTTTTAATATATATTAAATTATCTTCTTTTATGTTTCATAGTGTATGTAGCCTAAACATTTATATGTAATAAATTGAATCAAATAAAATATTTATTTCTATAGCTACTATTTGTAATGCCTACTTAATACTTTCTCATTTAACACAAAAACAGCTTTAAATAATATTTTTTATTTTCAAAGCCAAATGTAATTTGCAATTAATTTGATTAATTAATCGACACATCATGAAATTAAATATACATTTGTGTCCATAGATCTTTAGCCACTAATATATATATATATATATATATATATATATAATATATATATATATATATATATATATATATATATATAGATAGATAGATAGATAGATAGATAGATAGATAGATATATGCAGAATACAATAAAACACAATAGCATTGCTGACACTATATATATATATATATAATGTCAGCAATGCTATTGTGTTTTATTGTATTCTGCAGTGACTGATCCTCACAGTGCATATAATGACACAGATGAAGCAGAGTTTGATAGGTATCTCACTCGTCTTTTCGTCTTTAGCCAGCTCAGCGCCTCAAGTCAGGTTAATTACACTGGCTAATTTCCAAAAGATGAGCCTCGCAGATTCACTCTGCTAATGTCATGCCAATTTCACATGAGTTCAAACCCAGTTCACGCTGACAATGGCCTTTTCTTCACCTTCAGAAGGGAAATTCAAAGGGTGCTCTTCTATTCTGTGCCTAAATAACCATATTAATGTTCAGGCCGTGTATTTTCTCTCTCGGTTCATTTCTCAGCATGAAATCCAATCTAAGAGCAGCTCCCTGCAAACCGGATACTAATGAAAGCCACATAAATGAAGCATAACAACTAAAAAGAGCAGTCAGCAGCTACCAACAAATGAGTTTTAGGCGTTTACCTTATTTCAAAATTTCTTTGCATAAGACCCGTACATGCCTCTCTGGTGCTCACGCTTGAGCCTCTGAACACAATAAATAGATATCTACCACACACAGTTCTGTGCATTCAAGTGTGAAATACAGAGGCTGAGGTAACACAGAGCATCCATTACCAACACTGCATTCACACACACAAACACACACACAGCCCTGAGCTCAATAACACTAAAGTGACAGGATCTGTTTGACATGAGAGCCAACAAATGTTGACTCCAGTCACACTGACTGGTGTACTTTAAACTAGATTAGCATTAGAAGAGTAGTTAACCCAAACATTGAAAATTTGCTGATATTTCACTCTGGCCAACGAAGATGTATATGAGTTTGTTTCTTCACGTGAATAGATTTGGAGAAATGTAGCATTCCATCATTTGCTCACCAATGGATGCTCTGCAGTGAATGGGTGCCGTCAGAATAAGAGTCCAAACAGCTGATAAAAACATCACAATAATCCACAAGTAATCCACACCACTCCAGTACATCAATTTACGTCTTGAGAAGTGAAAAGCTGTGTGTTTTTAAGAAACAAACCCATCATGAAGACATTTTAAACTCCAAACCGTTGTTTGCAGCTAAAATATAAGTCCTTTATTAATAATGATGCTTTCACCAGTGAAAACGTTGACTCATTTGAATCAGGAAAGAAATCTGCACAGATTAAGCATTATTTACAAGCCAAAACAGTCCAAAACAGCTCTAAACAAATAAGTGGGTGGATTTTGATGTGAGAGACAACAGGAGATGGACTTTTTCACTGGAGGAAGCATTATGGATTCGTATTTTGATCAGTAGCAATGGTTTAATGTTAAAAACATCAATGATTTGCTTCTTACAAACAAGAAGCTTTTCGCTTCACAAGATGGACTGGAGAGGTGTGGATTACTTGTGTATTATTGTGATGTTTTTATCAGTTGTTTGGACTCTCATTCTGACGGCACCCATTCACTGCAGGGGATCCGTTGGTGAGCAAATGATGTAATTTCTCCAAATCTGTTCTGATGAAGTAACAAACTCATCTACATCTTGGATGACCTGAGGGTGATGAATTTTTTAACAAATGTTCATTTTTGGGTGAACTATTCCTTTAAAGAATGATGAAAAGAGAAACTCTGAATATAATCTGACAACAATGGCATACATTTTTTTTTGCCTCTTTAGCTCAAATCTTCAGGTCCAGTTAATGCATATGCATAATCAATAAGCTGGTTGCCTTATTTAACTTAAAGGCAGGATTTACGTTCCCACAGCAGCTATAAAAGTGATCAAATTTATGCAAAACAACTGCATAATATAATGACTTTGTTCGTTTGGCAGAGGCAGATTTTGGAGTTTGTTCAAATCCCTAACTCTCAGTATCAGTGTTATTTTAGTATTATTTGGATACAGAGTATTTATTCATATTTTTAATTACCTTTTATTAGTAGATTTTCAGTCTTCGTTTTCATGTAAGTTTTAGTGTTTAAGTCATTTTTTTTATAATATCTGTTTAGCTTTAATTTATTTTAGTTTTAGTTTTAGTAATTTTACTACTTCAACTTATTGCAGTTATTTGCTAAGACAACATTTCAAATTTTTATTTCAGCTTCACTTCACTCTGTGATTAATAGTTAAGATTAAAATGTTAACATTAACAATACCACTAAGCAACAGCGATTCCTGCCAATAATAAACACCTCTGATTAATGGAGCTCAAGTGCTATGTTAGAGTTAGTGAAATACGAAAGCTCCACAGCTGTGTTTAGATTTGGACATCAGAGGTGATGCTTTGTGTAGGAAAAGAGTCATAAACTGAGAGAGACTCATTCATTCAGTGAATCCTCAAGAGAGCGATGCACACTCCCTTTATCTCTCTCGTGCATGTGTGTCTTAATAATGTGTTGGAGGGGTTGCGTAACTGCTAACAGCAATGATGACAGTCACACCCTGGAAAAGCAGCAGCACTGAGGCTCTGAAATCCATTTGAATGAAAAAACACTCTTAAAAATAGACGATTCAAAAGAGGAATATTACAACGAACACTTTCAAAATTAATCTCTAGATAATTACTATAAAAAATTAAATTAACCGCTTTCGTTTTTAGTGTGAAGAAAATTGTAATAATCTAAAGAACCCTTTTCCTCTATAAAAAACCTTGGAATGGTTCCATGGACGTTAAAGATTCTTCATTATAAAACAGATAATTCCGGTCCTTGATTCTGATTGGCTGAGCCACGTTCGAAGCTGTTGTAAATTACTCTACAAACATACACCTTTGTTTACATCCCGCAACACTGATCTATAATATATAAATAAACCACAACAGTTTCTGAGGAACTACATTGTTTGGTGGAAGAATACTTTTATTATTTAAAACATTACAAATTATTTGCTCTGCTTTATTCTGTGAAACCTTACTACGTATATGGAATATCTGTTTTATAAAAGCAATAAGCCCCAAGAAGCTGTGGTTTACAGTGAATTTATAACAGCTAAGACGCTTTGCGTCGTGCCTAACAACACCCCTTAGCTGTTATAAATTCACTTTAAACAACGACCTCTTGGGGCTTATTGCTTTATGAAACCACTGATGCCAGTAAAAAAGTCTTTGTTTTTAAGAGTAGAGAGCATTCACACAATGAGTGTACAATAATATACAAATATGTGTGTGGATTTTGATGTTAGAGGACAACAGGGGAGGAATTTTGTCACTGGAGGAAGTGTTATTATGAATTACGGACTCCTATTTTGGCCAGAAGCAATGGATCCTGGACATGTTGTTTTACAAACATGCAGCTTTTCACTTCAAAAGGAATTTATTGATGGACTGGAGTGGTGTGGATTACTTGTGGATTATTGTGATGTTTTTATTAGCTGTTTGGACTCTCATTCTGACGGCACCCATTCACTGCAGAGGATCCGTTGGTGAGCAAGTGATGGAATTAAACATTTCTCCAAATCTGTTCCTAATGGACCATTCCTTTAAGAGACTGAAGTATACAAGAATTACTCTCAATCTTGGTAAATTTTAGTCAGTAAAAAGAAGATTTTATATAAATCTCATTCATGACTTTTCTTTCTTATGGGCGGGGTTGTGGAAATATCTAACAAACTGCACTTTGTTCTCACTCCCAGATCTTTTTAGCATTCATGAGGCACAAGTAAAGATCTTCAGAGACGTTTAGAAACCGAGTAACGGATTATTTATATCGGATCGCTGCAGACTTGCTGCTTGGCAATGTTCAAAGCATAAATCTCGCATCTCTCCTCAGCATCTCATTGGTGTCTTCTTCTCTCAAGCGTTTAGTCTCAATCAATACATCTTCAATTAGTTTCTCTCTATCTCTGTCCATCTCACAGACAGACAGAAACTTGGGCAAGACTGCAGAGAGGGATCGATGCAGGATCTCGCAGCAGCCAGTGCCGTATCTGAGCGGATCTGCACGTGTTCGTGTGGTAAGGCAAGGTCACAGCGCAGCTGATATCCACACTGGCTCAGACACACATGAGAATCTGTCAAAAAGCAAGCCAGCCTTCTGGTAATACGACGCTGGAGAGCTGCAGCAGCTGAGATCTTGTTGCATGGATTTCCTAAGGCTTCAAAGAACAGCGTAATCTATCCTATAAGAGACGTCATACGGGCCTGGACTCTTAAAATGCTCTCTGCTGGTTCTTTGCAGCAGCATGGGTACAGATTTGACCAGAGAAAATGTTCCGATCATATATCTGTCTCTTTTTACCACATAATTCTGTTCTTCCTATACTGTCTAAATAAAGATGACAAAAAGATCAAAATCTACGTTTTATAAAGTCCTATACTGTAACCACATATTGAGTTGAATCATGTGAATAATAACAAAAGAATAGCAAATACTTTTTTATAAATATAAAGTAAGAAAAAAAAAGATTTTATAAATAAAGATGTTAAATTGTTAAATTCATTTTCATTAAAAAAACAAAATACATATATAAACTACTGAACTAATTTTGTAAATAAAATGCTAAATAATTGTATTATTAATACCAAATAACTTTTTTAAATAAACTACTAAATTACTTTTATAATTATTAATAAAACACTAAATTACATTTTGAAATTAACTACTGAATTAATTTTCTAAATTAATTATTAATTTTACTAATAAAAAACATTACATACATATTTGTTTATAAAATACAAAATTACATTTTAAAAGCTCTACTGAAATAATTTTGTAAACAAAATGCTAAATTCATTTTATTAATAAAATAGCAGATTATGTTTAAATAAATCATATATAAAATGACAATGAAATCAATGAAATAATTCAATTATTTCATAATTGAAATAATTTTATAAATAAAACGATAAATTAATTGTATTAATTCAATATCAGCTTACATTTCCAAATAAACTACAGAACTAATTTTATAAATAAAATTCTACATTTTTATTCATAAAATACCAAATTGACTTTATAAGTATACTAGAAAAATATTTTAAAATAAAATGCTAAATGTTATGAATAAAATACTAAAATTAAAGTTATAAATAAAATGTGAAATTAATTGAATTAATAAAATACTAAATTGATATTCTAAATAAAACACTTTCATTATTATTATATTCTTTCCATAAATAAAAATAAATAATAAAATATTAAATTTAAAGTGTATAAAGCACTGATTTAACTTTAGAAATACAATGCCAAACTGATTATACAAATACTAGGTAGCAAATAAAATTAGCAAAAAAATTAAAAACAAAACAAAACAGAGTAACAGGAATAAGCACTGTAACCAGATCACAAGTTGAAATCCCACGTGAGGCGTAAAGTGTGAAAGTAGGTACCCGGGTGATAAAAACTGTTCCTTTGAGCCTTGACCCGAATTATCCCTAAAGTGAGCAATGACACGGCCCTGCTGAACTATGGGTCATCCTTCACAGTGACAGGCGCTTGACCACAAACTTGCCTAGACTGATAAAATACAAATGATTCAGTGTGGGTTATGCAACCAAACAGACACATCATTCAGAACGGAATAGTGTGCTCCTCACTGCATACTGAACACTATACAAGCATCTGATACATTAGGCAATATGCAACGATAATCTACTTTCTAAAGGAATTTCAGCAGCGTTTTAAACTGAAGCATTTCTTAAGATGCACTATCCCAGAGATAAGTGTTCAGACTGTAAGGGCATTGCATTGTACCTTGAGTTTAGTTAAAAGCCTCTAAGGACACGCTTTCCTTGGTTTTAGTTGCCAGAAGCTATATGGAGGCTGAAGGACAGATTCAGAATGAGATTTCAACAATATAACTATCAAGGTGAATGAGT
Organism: Cyprinus carpio; assembly: GCF_018340385.1. Taxonomy (NCBI): domain Eukaryota; kingdom Metazoa; phylum Chordata; class Actinopteri; order Cypriniformes; family Cyprinidae; genus Cyprinus; species Cyprinus carpio. The sequence goes on along the minus strand of NC_056602.1, from coordinate 27,660,469 downwards.
CCCCCTGAACACAATCCAGTTAAAGAGCTACTGTATACTTTATGGCTTTGACTTCATCAGGTGAAAGGAAAGGGGGAGAAAAACTATTTTCTGCAGAAGATGAAAGCAGTGCTGGCTTGTGCAACATGTTTTCTTACAGATTCTTCAGAGCAAATGTATGGAAGTCCGTTTCTGGCATGGAATAAAAAAATAAATAAGGTAATCGGGACTTTTTATCTCACAACTCCTCTGACCTTTTCCTCGCATTTCTAAGAAAAAAAGTAAGAACTGCAAGATATAACCTAAGAATTGTGACTTATAAACTTGCAAATCTGAGAAAAAAACGTCCGAACTGTGGGATAAAAACTCACAATTACCTTTTTTACTTTTAATTCTTTGGTGGAAAAAAAAACAAGCAGAATTCGGAGACATTTTTCTCAGAACTGCAAATTTATATGCAGTTTGTATCTTGCAGATATATCTTGCAAAAGACAGAATTGATAGAAAAATGTCAGAAATAAGCTCAGATACAATTGTCAGATATAAAAAAGTTCCATGCAAATGAGAAGAAAATAAATTGATGTAACAAAAAAAGTAATTTACTTAAGATTAATACTAAGCTGTACATATAACAAATGCCAAATTTCCCTGCATAGAACTGCATAGAACTGCATAGAAATCACAAGCTTTCCCTGGCAGACCAAATACGAAGTGACCCAGAGCTAAAGAGTTCAGGTGCCAAGAGACGATTCAGGACCTTGGACAGTTCGAGACCCTCCGGGGGGAGGATTCACCTTTGACTTGAACAGAAGAAGTCAAAAGGACATCTTTTGTCTGTGAAGCAGCAGTTCACTTCAGACACACACTCACATGCGTATTTACTGTTGGTGGAGACAGATGGGATCAGCGATGTAAGACCAAACTAAATGACAACAGAGACAACCATCAGACATTTACTAATCAAATAACACACTGTTGTAATGATTCATCTTCTTTACAGCTATGAGAATGCTATTGATTTATTAAAGCAGACCTTTTGAGTTTATCATGCAAGAAAACAGTAAGGTCTCCTTTGGGAGCAACAGAGATTGCATTTACTAAAATGGTCTATTGTGGATCTCAGAATAGAGGACTGGGATAACAAGCGCCTTAAATTAGATTCCTAATTTACATGCCACTCCAATGTATTTCAATCGCACCATGTCTAAAAACCATACCGCTTGGTCTTTTTTTTGTTAGTACAAACCTTTTTAAAGACAAAAACTGTCGATTTTAAACTAAAAGTTGCTTACTCATTTTAGCAGGATGATTTAATTCAAATTAATGAGCTATTCATGACTTTAAAGCATCATATTTCCGATATTGTAGACAGCAGTATTCTAAACAATTATATCGAAATATGGTACAAAAAACACAAGGTACACTTATAAAAAAGTATAAAAAAGTAATATTTTAGTACATGTACCATGGTACTTTTTGCAAGCTTATTGTGTCCACAAAGATATAGCCTATAGTTTTTATATATATGTGCATAACTTTAGAATCGCTCATCTAAACATTAAAGTACATATTAAAACAATCATTCTTAAGTCTCTCTCTTAGAAAACTTTGCATATTTTAAAGCCATTTTAGAGAGAGAGATTTGAAAATGCTCTCTCTCTAAAATGGCTTTAAAATATGCAAAGTTTTTTAATATTAATAGTTAACCTAATAGGTTTTAATTAGTTTATTTTTGTTCCAATACTACATTACATTTTGCTGAATGCATGCAAAACAGTATGACCGTCTTTAATGATGCACAAAAGTCTAATTTATTCATGCAATTCAACTTCATTCGACACATGCATATTAATTCAGGTGCACACAGCGTTCACTGTTCAGCACTGCGAAGAACCGCAGCGTTCTTAAATGACTGCGCAAGCGTTTAGAAATAAATGACATAACGCAAGACGACACGTTTGTCAGCATATATCGACACGCAACCTCATTTCTGCAGCTAAATGAGAATAAAATCATGCGTTAAGACATACCAAACACAGATGAACGAGAATCCAGCCTCTCTGTGATACACACGATCCTCCGCTCTAGTAAAACACAATAACGGTGAGCTGTCTGATTCGGTTCGTTTAGCGAGTTGGCTCAAATTCACCGAGCCTGTTCACAGAAGTGAACAGTTTCATGTAATCAAATAAGTATTTCGGTAAACATTTTGTTGAACACGGAATACTCATATATTTGCTGTAACCATACAGTCTTAGCTGCAGCGAAGCGGTTTACAAAGGCATTCCGAAGCTGTTCAAATGAATCGGTTCGAATGAACGATTCGTTCGCGAATCGAACATCAGTGAAACACAAAGGTATCGGATGAACACAGGCAGTGTTGTGCTGCGGGTGTATCAAATGGGGGATGGTCAGCCAAGAGACCCACGTTACATATTAATGACTTTTACTGAAATAAGCACCGCACTGAGATCAACGAATATGTGAAATATATTTGAATCATTCACTTTCCAAATTTTCGTCCAAGGCTTTCAATTGACTATATTCAATTCAACTCCTAATTCAGTCTGTTAACACACACACACACACACACACACAAATGCACGGTTGGGATGTTTTAGCAAAAAAAAAAAAAAAAAAAAAAGGTACAATACCATGGTACAGTGATGGTAATTCCATGGTATATACCACGGTGCTGAAATGGATGTGGTACTGTGGTATTTACATGGGTTCACATAAGGGTTCATTTTTGCCACCTATTGGTGAAACATTGCTAAGGCTGACTTATTTTGGTCTTCAATGTGCGCATATTGCAGTAAAAAAAAAAAAAAAAAAAAAAAAAAAAAAAAAAACACGAAATGTTTGGTGACTTTATAATATTTGATACAATATTCATAAGCTTTTTTGCATTAAACCTTCAACTTATAATATCCAGGATACTTTTTTTAACTAAAACTAAAATAATAAAAAGTCATTCCTTGAAAATAAATTATGAAAAATATAATAAAACATAAAAATTTTATATTTCAAAAATAAATTATTTTAATTCAGGCAGTCGTAAAGGCAACGTTTTCTCATTTTTGATCAGTTCAAGTTAACTTAATAAAACTAAAAACAGACAAAATATTTTTAGTAATGAATAAATACTTAATAATTATTTATTTTAAACCTCAACTAAAATAAAAACATAAAACATACAAATAAAATCTCATTCTAATAAATACATTTTAAAAATATATATAGAAATAATCTGAATGATACTGAAGTCAAGTCAAATCACACTTATTTAAATAGCACTTTTAACAAAACAGATTGTGTCAAAGCAACTGTACAGCATTAAATAGGAATATAGTGTGTCAGTAATGCAAAAAGGCAGTTCATCATTGAATTCAGTGATGTCATCATCCAGTTCAGTTCAGTTTAAATAGGATCTGTGCAATCAAGTCAACAATATCGCTGTAAATGAAGTGTCCCCAACTAAGCAAGCCACAGGCGACAGCGGTAAGGAACCAAAACTCCATCGGTGACAGAATGGAGAAAAAACTTGGGAGAAACCAGGCTCAGTCGGGGGGCCAGTTCTCCTCTGGCCAGACCAAACCAGTTCAATTCCAGGCTGCAGAAAGGTCAGATTATGCAGAAGAATGGTCACTAATACTAAAGGAAGAGAAGTAGTAACAACTTCTTGCAAATCTGCTCCTAAATGTAAAATTACCGGAAAGGAATTTGACTGCAAAGCCAGTGCGGCACAGGTGGTCTGTGTATGAAAGCAGATGGAGGTGTTGCAATGTTAACTTCTCAATTTGTCGGCACAGGTGGAACAACAATCAAAGCTCCTGTAAGGTTCATTCCCACAAGTCCACAAACCTCAGGCACTAAACACATCACCGCCTTGCAACACAGATGGGAAACAGGAAAACACTGCACGCTGCCAAACACAAACTGCCAGAGAAATGAGCTGAGCACTGAAATATTAACTAACACATTTCTTGTTAACGCGTCCAGTGAAGAGGTTTAGTCTGCAATTGAACTGAGCAATAGCTTTTGAAATGTTCCTGTATCTCATGCCAAAACTGAAACATCTAAAAAGACTTTAAATATAACTGTTTACCACAAAACAGCACATAAAACCATACATTTGATTTGTCTCATTATATAGACCTAAAAACACATCGTTTGTCTACAACCAAAGAGCCAGTAACTTTAGAATCAGGTTTAGAAAACATCTAGGAATAAAACCGTGAAGCAGCTCATACATACTTTGAGTTCATTGCAGATATAATATCAAGTAATCCATGAAATGCAATAATTAAGAATAAGAGGTCACATACCAATATATCCTTAACACTGTGTCCACTCAGCCTTCATTGTTAAACTGCATGCTTACTTCTCATGTATGAAGGATGTGGGTGTTTTCACTAGACGGTGATTGTGAGATATAAATATATTCCTCAAGCAGCCATGCAGGGAAAAAGTAATTTCCTTTAGCATTCAACTCTGTCCAGCCAGAAAATAAAAGCAGGACAGAGAACTGACTACTGAATAAATGGTTGTGACTGCATTTGATGTCACAACAGGACAGTATTTATAGTCAAAACAGCCCATGTCTGAACTTTACTGGTCACTGTTTTCCATGCGATTACAATCAGTGAGGACTAACAACATACGTTTGATTTTTTTTATTTTTATTTTTTTGAATACAGAGAAAATATACAGATAATTACTTTTTGAAAATTCTATAGAAAATGATAGAATTCTAGAAATTATTTGAAAAAGACCTAATGAAGATTCTATAGGCTAGGCCTATATGTCTTTTTTTTAATTATGTCTTTATATATCTACTGTATAATATAGCTACAGTGTAATATCTTATTACATAACATATATATGTGTGTTCAAATTAACATTATAGATTAATAACTGTGTCCCTGGAGCACAAAAGCAGTCTTAAGTCGCTGGGGTATATTTGTAGCAATATCCAAAAATAAATTGTATGGGTCAAAATTATTGATTTTTCTTTTATGCTCATTATGACATTAATTAAAGATCATGTACCATGAAGATATTTTGTAAATTTCCTACCATAAATATATCAAAACTTAATTTTTGATTACTAATATGCATTGCTAAGAACTTCATTTGGACAACTTTAAAGGCGATTTTCTCAATATTTAGATTTTTTTGCACTCTCAGATTCTAGATTTTCAAATAGTTGTGTCTCGGCCAAATATTGTCCTCCAAACAAACCATACATTAATGGAAAGCTTATTTATTCAGCTTTCAGATGAAAAATTGACCCTTATGACTGATTTTGTGGTCCAGGGTCACAAATGCTTTAGAATTACGGTACAATGCGGTAAACTTATTTGTTAACTATGAAAGTACTTCTAAAGCATTTGTGTATGTGTGTGTGTGTGTGTGTGTGTATATATATATATATATATATACAGGTCCTTCTCAAAAAATTAGCATATTGTGAAAAAGTTCATTATTTTCCATAATGTAATGATAAAAAATTAAACTTTCATATATTTTTAGATTCATTGCACACCAACTGAAATATTTCAGGTCTTTTATTGTTTTAATACTGATGATTTTGGCATACAGCTCATGAAAATCTCAATCATCTCAAAAAATTAGCATATTTCATCCGACCAATAAAAGAAAAGTGTTTTTAATACAAAAAAAGTCAACCTTCAAATAAATATGTTCAGTTATGCACTCAATACTTGGTCGGGAATCCTTTTGCAGAAATGACTGCTTCAATGCGGCGTGGCATGGAGACAATCAGCCTGTGGCACTGCTGAGGTGTTATGGAGGCCCAGGATGCTTCGATAGCGGCCTTAAGCTCATCCAGAGTGTTGGGTCTTGCGTATCTCAACTTTCTCTTCACAATATCCCACAGATTCTCTATGGGGTTCAGGTCAGGAGAGTTGGCAGGTAATACCATGGTCAGTAAACCATTTACCAGTGGTTTTGGCACTGTGAGCAGGTGCCAGGTCGTGCTGAAAAATGAAATCTTCATCTCCATAAAGCTTTTCAGCAGATGGAAGCATGAAATGCTCCAAAATCTCCTGATAGCTAGCTGCATTGACCCTGCCCTTGATAAAACACAGTGGACCAACACCAGCAGCTGACATGGCACCCCAGACCATCACTGACTGTGGGTACTTGACACTGGACTTCAGGCATTTTGGCATTTCCTTCTCCCCAGTCTTCCTCCACACTCTGGCACCTTGATTTCCGAATGACATGCAAAATTTGCTTTCATCTGAAAAAAGTACTTTGGACCACTGAGCAACAGTCCAGTGCTGCTTCTCTGTAGCCCAGGTCAGGCGCTTCTGCCGCTGTTTCTGGTTCAAAAGCACACGCCTGTGCACGGTGGCTCTGGATGTTTCTACTCCAGACTCAGTCCATTGCTTCCGCAAGTCCCCCAAGGTCTGGAATCGGTCCTTCTCCACAATCTTCCTCAGTGTCCAGTCACCTCTTATCTAATTACATCATTCATATCAACACTTTAACCTTCCCACAGACTTCCCACTGAGGTGCCTTGATACAGCACTCTGGGAACAGCCTATTCGTTCAGAAATTTCTTTCTGTGTCTTACCCTCTCGCTTGAGGGTGTAAATGATGGCCTTCTGGACAGCAGTCAGGTCGGCAGTCTTACCCATGATTACGGTTTTGAGTAATGAACCAGGCTGGGAGTTTTTAAAAGCCTCAGGAATCTTTTGCAGGTGTTTAGAGTTAATTAGTTGATTCAGATGATTAGGTTAATAGCTCGTTTAGAGAACCTTTTCATGATATGCTAATTTTTTTGAGATAGGAATTTTGGGTTTTCATGAGCTGTATGCCAAAATCATCAGTATTAAAACAATAAAAGACCTGAAATATTTCAGTTGGTGTGCAATGAATCTAAAATATATATGAAAGTTAAATTTTTATCATTACATTATGGAAAATAATGAACTTTTTCACAATATGCTAATTTTTTTAGAAGGACCTGTATATATATACATATACACACACACACACACACACACACACACCCATCTGTGACAAAATAAAACCTCCTCCAGTACACTAGCTGGCGCCTCGCGCTTCACATGAGACTGTATAAAGCGCAGCGAACTATTACAGGAAGTACAGCTGAAGACGCTCTTTCCGGCTCCGGTCTCTCAGCAAGAGTAAAGGTAGGCCGAAACAAGAGCCGAAAATCCGTTCAAAATCTTCATCATCTTACTATTTGAAGTGTTGTTTCAAGTGAATTCTGTTCAAATAAATCCTTATGATGAATATATCTTAGTCTTGAAAAAATATGCAGGCGGAAAATCCTATATGTAAGGCAGGATGTGCACCTGGCTGGTACGCAACCCCGCGAGAGAGCTTCACGACTCCTATCACGTCAATATAGTAACACAAAATTATAAAACACACTTAAATAAAGGCATTATTGATGTTGTTCTATAAGTGCAAAAAAACTATTGAAACCGTAACTGTGTATACATCAACACGCTTAGCATGCGAAGTTCTTCAGAAGCGCGCGGAATGTCATCACTGACAGATATTCGCATGTTTTTTGACCACGGTATCATGTTTACTATATTTGTGTGTGTTAGTATGTACATGTAATATCATGGTATCATCACTGTACTGTGGTACTACAGCAGTACTTCCCTGTATGTGGTTGTACTTTGACACAGTGATGTTTTATAGTAATAGCAGTGTGCTTTAAAGGAAATACTGTGGTACTGTTTATCATATTTATATTACGCAAATGGTACTATAAGACATGTTAAAGAGTACAATGATATGTATAGTGTATAAGTCTGACATGTTAACTTAATAATTGTTTTTTAAAAGGATTCTCCTAGGAAAATTGTTCTCTATATCATAAATGTATGAAAACACTCTCACATTTTTTTTCTTCATCATCCTCCTCCAAAATAAAATAAAAAAAACCACACATCTCTTTTTTTTTGTTGTTGTTGTTTTTTTAAGCATGAACATGAACTTAGTATGAAGTATTTGTGTTTCTGTTCTTGTAGATGTTGATGCCCAAGAAGAATCGCGTTGCTATCTATGAGCTCCTCTTTAAAGAGGGCGTCATGGTGGCCAAAAAAGACGTGCATCTCGCGAAACATCCAGAGCTCGCTGACAAAAACGTACCTAATCTTCACGTGATGAAGGCCATGCAGGTCAGTCCTTCTGACCATCATGAGTGGCATGAACTTGGACCAGTTAATGACATGTGAATGTATGTTAAAATACTTTTACCTTCACAGTCTCTGAAGTCATGCGGGTACGTCAAAGAGCAGTTTGCCTGGCGCCATTTCTACTGGTATCTGACCAATGAGGGCATCCAGTACCTGCGGGACTTCCTCCACCTGCCCCCAGAGATCGTGCCCGCCACCCTCCGCCGCCAGACACGCCCAGAGACCGCCAGACCCCGCCCCAAGGGTAAGAGGCTCATCTTCCTCCTAAAAAGCGTTTCAGAATAATATCTTCACGATTCTCCATGCAACATTATGAAGAAAATCCATAGAGCTTTTCCATGCAATGATGTTCACACTGAACAAATAACCCTAGAAAGTAGTTAATCATTACTACTAGAAAGCTATATTATGGCTTCTGAAGAGATTGAATGCAGTGTTTCAACCGCTTATTCTGATCCTATTTGGCGCTTGACTAATAAATGTTTGTGTGTCGATGCTAAATGTCATTCATAATGTGCTGTAGTCCATCTCAGAGACCTTGACTAAACACTGTGTTTTTCAGGTCTTGAGGGAGAGAGACCGGCTCGTCTGGCCCGTGGCGAGGGAGACAGAGATGCTTACAGACGTTCTGCAGCTCAGCGTATGTACACATTACATACTGTCGACATCAGCGTATTATTTTGCCTCTGTGTGGCATTGTGTTAAACTAAAAACTCTTCATCCTGCAGCTGGTGCAGACAAGAAGGCCGAGGCTGGTGCAGGTGCTGCTACAGAATTCCAGTTTGTAAGTATCACTGTTTAAATACCATTTAACTGCATGAGTGCAAACAATTACATAAATGCAAGCTTGAATTATCCTGCTGGGTGACCCTCACCTTTTGCGTGCATTGTCTTGTGTTTTCAGAGAGGTGGTTTTGGCCGTGGCCGAGGACAACAGCCACAGTAATTTTCCACATGATCTGTACAATAAAGGTTCAAAAGTGCTTCTGCGTCCGACTTGTTCATATATTGTTTTGCAGGTACTTGTTAATGCATTCAGCGTGATATTTAATGCCGTACGCTTAAAGGAATTGTTCTTCCAAAAATGTAAATTTGCCGAAAACCTACTGATGAGTTCAAACAGCTGATAAAAACATCAAGTAATCCATGCCACTCGCATCTGTGAAGTTGGCCCCCATCCCAACGCAAAATGTCGGCGAGATAGTCTCAATCATTTGTGCTGGTTTGTGGCATGAAAGTTTTAATTTGTGCTGCTTTGGTGTGTGGGTGGGGGGTGGTTTGTTGATATTTTTAGTGATAATTCTGAGGTCATGCTCCAAATTTACCCCGAATAATAAATTTGTTTGTGCCTTTTTTTTTTTTTTTTTTTTTTTTTTTTTTTTTTTTTTTTTTGTGCTGCTTGGGGTTTTTTTTAGATATTAAGATATTTAGTGATCATTCTGAGGTCACTCAGCCCCCCACATGCTCCAAATTTACCCAAAATAGTCTTGTTTGTTTGTGGTGGTAATATTTTAGTTTTTGCTACTGTCTTTTTAAAATATTTTTTCCTTGTCAACTAGTCGCATGTTTATATTAAATTGATTAATATAATAACCTATTAAAGGATGGCTTAATATATTTAGGCATAAACCTATTCCAAGCTCAAGCGTGCGCATAAAGCTTGCCGCAAAGAACTGGCAAAAGTATTAATTGAATGAGTAGGGGAGAAAGCAGCCATTGTAATTTATTTATTACTAAAAATGTTTTTTATTACTCAAATGTTTATTAGAGGCGCAAAAAGTCATAAATCTAAAAAGAAAAAAATCTATATTTTACTTTTTTGGGCAGCATTTTGTGTACGGTTCTAATTTAAAATTTGTTTTTCAGGATGGCATTTAAAAATACAACTGTTCTTTTTTCATTTTCGGAAAAATATAGGCTACACGGACCTGGAAACAGGCTATTGCATGTTTGTTTGTTTTTTGTGTGCAGAAACGAAAATAGGCCTATAACAGGGCTTTATTTTTTTATTTTTTTTTATTTTTTGGTTTTGTAAAGCTATAATGAAATAGGCCTAAGTCATTTTTTTTTTTTTTTATCCGTTTAATTAGCCTAATTCAGGGGTAGGCAGCGTCAGTCCTGGAGTGCCGATGTCCTGCAGAGTTTAGCTCTAACCCTAATCAAAGTTGGAGCTAAACTCTGCAGGACATCGGGACTCCAGGACCAACATTGCCTACCTCTGGCCTAATTGAATGAATATGGCTACTAACAATTAAGTGACTGCAACTATTTCATGTGATTTGGTTTGGCGTTTGAATTGCTGAGAGACCTAAGAATGACCTATAAATATTTTTTTAATATTTAAAAAAGAAAAAATGATTTGGACTATTTTGCTGATGTTTTGCATTGGGTGAGGGGCCAACTTCACTGAGGCACCCCACTCCAGTCCATCAGCTAACATCTTTTGAAGTGAAAAGCTGTTTGTAAGAAACAAATCCATCCACGAGGTTAAATATGAGTACATAATATTGGTTTCTCCAGTGAAATGTCATCTCGTCTGAATCAGAAGAGAAATATGCGCAGATCAAGTTTTACAAGCAAAACGATCCTAAATATGTTGCTGGATTCTGATGTGGGAGGACAACGGGATGGACTTTCACTAGAGGAAGCTTTATTATGGACTCTTATTTGGGCCAGAATCAATTGTTTAGAATATCTTGATGGATTTGTTTCTTAAACATGCATCTTTTCACTTTACAAGATGTTAACTCATGAACTGGAGTGATGTGGATTATTGTAATGTTTTCATCAGCTGTTTGGTCTCTCATTCTGACGGCACCCATTCACTGCAGAGGATCCATTGGTGAACAAGTGATGGAATTATACTAAATTTCTCCAAATCCATTCTCATAAAGGAACAATCTCATCCTCAACTTGGATGACCTGAAGTTGAATTTTTTTTTTTTTTTTTTTACCAAAGTTTCATTTTTGGATGAGCTATTTCTTTAAAAAAAAATCCAAGATTGTTTTTATTTTCTTAACCCACTTCCTTTTTGGTCCATCATCCTGGAAGGAACCTGTAAATCTTAAATGTACATAGTTTGATGACATTTTAATGTTAAATTAGCACATGTAGTTTTCCTCAAAAGCCATGAAGTACAAACACAATGTTACGTAAATCAGAATATTTGGCATGTTAAAGCATTACAAACGTAGGACAAAGTCACTGAAACCTTGAGGTGAAATACTGGTGTTTATTAGTTGGCACATTTATATTACATTCTTATACTGGTTGATTTCACAATCCCAAAACAAAAACGGCTAAATATTCCAGTGAAGGGTACAGCTGTGGAACCAAAGTCTCGCAGCTTTTTGTTTCGGAGTGTTGGGAGTTTTCAGTCATAGTTCCAGCATCCCATTTAACCCAATTACATGATTACCAGGCTGAACTCTTATTTTACCCAAGTTTACATTCAGAGTCACAAGCACGGCAAATTTAAGGTGCTTTCCGTGAGATGAGATTTCACATCCTTGTTTTGTAGGACTTTAAAACGACTGTTCTCGAGAGAAGATCATTCACAGCAATGATTGGCTATAGACGCAGCCACTTCCACTTTCTACAGGAGTCGAAACGTTTTTAATATGCTGCTGTGCTAAATGAAATGTACATTAGCATGACCATCATCACGTATCTCAATCAAGAAAACAGACCAGATTACATGCTACACTAAAAGTGAAAGAGAAAGACTTGCAATCAGCTGCAAAATCGATGGCATTAGTGTTGACAGATATTAATCAAAGGCATGTAAACATAAATCACTGATAAATGTAGGTTCATTCACGTTTTAGGTTCATCATTACTCATTTTGCAGTCAGACTAACAATAAAAAGAAATCTTGAATTAAAAATGTACTTCATAAGGATCATAAATGCACTTAAAACTCCCAGAGGAGCAAAACGACGCGGTTCAGTCTCGAGGAAATAAATCGCCCAACCTAGCGTGTACCATATCTATACATCATAATGACAAGCACTGGAATTTGACGTTTTGATCTGAACAAGCGCGATTAAAAGACACCAAAACATCTCGCTAATTACAGTGGCCCAAGATTCACAGTATTGCGCCAAGCGCTTTACAGAGCATGCAGTTCGGCTTCCAAGACATATCAGACATTTCAAAAGAGAAGATGTTTAAATGAGTTGTAGATGATGATATGGTCATTTCTAAAAAGGGTGAGAGGTTAAAACAACCAAATACCTCATCAGCAGGACTTGAAGTCCAAGAAAACAGAAGGCCAGAAAACATCTTCAGCAGTCAGAAGAATATTAATAGCCAAATCTACTAAGAGAAGATGAAACCATTTCAGGGGTCTGCTGAACAGCCATAAAGAGTGCCCTCAAAAACACGATGTGAAAACTGTTCTAGTGCAGACTAGAGTTAGTTTTGTGCAAAAAAAAAAAAAAAAAAAAAAAAACAATCCACTGAAATATCTCTTTAGATGTCATTTGAGAGTAACGAAATGTAAATATCTGCTAGCAGCTGAAATGAACATGAAACCCATTTTACTTCCTTAAAGACCTAGTTCCATTTAAAAAAAATGATAAATTCTGTAATTATTTACTTACCTTCATGTTGTTCCAAACCTGTATGAGTTTCTATCTGCTGTTGAACACAAAAATAGAATCATTAGTCGATGGTCACCATTGACTTCCATGATATTTTTTATTTTTTTCCATATTATGGAAGTCAATGGCTACCGTCAATTGTTTAGTTAACAATACTTTTAAAAAATGTCGTCTTCTGTGCTCAACAGAAGAAAGAAACTCATACAGGTAATAAACAAATAAAGAAAAAATAAATAAATAATAACTAATCTTATACATTTAACTATTCATAAAAAAATCACTACTTTCCATAATAATAGTTCAACTGCTCATTATTGATGGCATTTTTTCCCCTGAAACAACATGAACTGAAATGAATCATGCTCGATAATACATTAAACACACAGAGAAAATAAAAGCGTCCATTTTGATTTCATGTTGTTCGTGAAGATGTTTGAAACTTGTAGGTAACATTATAATCGTTCATAGTTTTTCAAGATTTCTTTGAAAACTGAAGTGAATCTTCTAGTTTAGGGAGAGGATTTCCAAGCTACTTCTCGATTGAACTGTCGACTCTTATCCACCGTGGCACTTCTTAAAGTCAACATGGTACGTGCAACCCGTTTTACTTTTGTAAAATGTATAACGTATTGTGAGGAAGAAATGAAATGAGACTTTAAAACATCTGAAAGTGATTACATCATGAAAAGTGGGCGTTTCATACCAGAATGGGATTGCAGTTGCACAATATGGTGCACTGATGAAACCAGGGAAATGTATTAAAGTAAATTGAGTCCATTTTGTTTTCATGTTGATTTTAAAAAGTGCTACAAAAACCCATTACAGCATAACACCGTCCTGCCAAATCATACCACCACTCTATCACAGTCTGCTTAAAGGGGAATTGCAGAAATAATGTCCAAACTATTTAGTTGCAATGGATTGGTGCTGCAAATTTACACACAAGACTCATTGTAAAGTTTGCAATACTAAATTCTAAGTCCTTCAAACCTCAGCAGGTTGGAAAAAAATGTACTGGATTAAAAAAAAAAAAGTGTGCGCTTGTAGAATTGCGCTCGAGTCTAATCAGGTACTAGTATAAATTAAGTGTGTTTTTGCAGGCCCACAAGTTATTTACAAGATGGCAAGACAAGAAAGGGCAAGTTAAGAGCATCAATTTAACACAGGTTAAACATTCATCGCATCACGCAATCTCAAAAGACAAATAAATACCAGTGTTCATGCAAAACTATTAACTTCTCACAGTTCCACCATTCAGAAGACTAAACGTTTCCTCTCGCAACCGAAAGAGAACTAACAAAAAACTCATTCACACATACGCACACAGAGGAAATCGAACGTGTAAAACTACTGAAAGCCACATGCCGACGCACCATGTGTAGACTTTTACATCACAACAGTAAAAAGAAGTTCTTGCATTCGTTTAATCTCACACTTGGGCCGCTAGAAGTCGCAGGTTTCATGCAACAGTCCGCATGAAAGGAGAATCAAACAGGAGAAAGCAAAAGTGTTACATTTACAAAACATCGTTTCGAATAATCAACCAACACTTGATGTCTGCGCCACCTTCTCGGTGCTCAAAAAGCATTGGCAAACCGTCATTTTTGTGTCTTTTTTAACAAAAAAGAAGAGGATAGAATAATCAATGTTTTGCATTAGTTATCTGATATCAGAGACGGAGCTCTGATTAATGCTGTAGGTGGGTGACAGGTCTCCGCCTATCGTGGCCACCAGGGGCGTCCCGTTACTGTTCACACAGCCTTCCTGCAGGGCCTCGAAGTAAGTGGCCTGTACTGGTTTGTGACACTGCAACACTTCTATGGCATCTTCGATTTTGAACCATTCCCTTTTTCTCCCTGTCAAAACAAACAAAAAATGATGAGCAGTTGTTATCACACTAATCCCACAATGGCTCTGACAAGAATATTCTGATATTAATTAGAATTTGGTGATATTTTGATGAGATGAGCCATGTTAATGTTGCCGTGACACATGCCACATTATGGGTCATGTGTGCACTTTATTCAGTATATAAAGAACCATTCTTTGCTATGGTTTCAAAAATTTAGGGTTAGTAAGTTTTTTTTGTTCTTGCTTTTAAAAGAAATACATACTTTTATTCAGAAAAGTTTTAAATTACTAAAAAGTGGCACTAGAGACATTTACAATGTTACAAAAGATTTCTATTTCAAATAAAGCTGTTCTTTTGAACTTTCTATTGAGCAAAGATTACTGAAAAATAAAATGCATCACAGTTTCCACAAAAATATGAAGCAGCACAACTGTTTTCAACATTGATAATAATCAGAAATGTTTCTTTCTGCAGCAAATCAGAATATTAGAATGATTTCTGTTTATGTGACACTGAAGACTGCTGAAAAAATCAGCTTTGATCACAGAAATAAATTAAATTTTACAATATTTTCAAATAAAAAAAGGTAGCTGAAATTGTAATAATATTTCAAAATAATGCTGTTTTGTAATGGATTTTTAGTAAATAAATTAAACAATTAAAAATCCACACTTTCATACTGTAATGTATTATTCTAAAGTACTAACCAATGTTTACTGAATCCTCCCAATCTTCTAGAACTTCAGTTACGATGAGAACGTAGACGAACGTTCTGTGTTTCCTATCTCGATTCTAAATATAAAACAAAACATCATTTAAAACAGTTAAGATGAGCAGCACAACCCTTTTACAGAAAGCCATTCTTTCTTAAAGCACTTACCTCAAATATTCCTACTAGTCTTCCTAAAGTGCCCTTGACACCAGCCTGTAAAACAACGAATGAACGAAACTAAATCATTGTGTTTTTATTATTATTTTAAAGAGAAAGTCATTGCTACATGATCAGTTCCTTCAGTTTGACATCAATGCAGAACCAATGACTGATGCATTACTTAGTAAGTGAGAATTTGACAACCGATATGTTTTTCGGAGGCCAAGAAAAGAGTAGTGGTGAAAACAAGCAGGACAGCATATCAACAGGAACATGAAGGCATTCTTCTTCAGCCGTCCTGAGTGACAGCGATCCATCATGACACTGTTAAGGCCAAATGTCACGTACACAACATTGCGCTGACCTCTCCTTGAGTAGCTGATTGTCGTCAAACATGGTCTAAATTTAGTCCTGATTATATAGCAGTGGTCCAAAAGTCAGAGGCCACTAGTGACAATTTTCAATTTAATATGCACTACCGTTAAAAAGCATGGGGTCTGTGAGATTTAGACTTTTTTGTTTCTTCTGCTCATCAAGTACAGAAAAAAAACTGTTATATAACTGTTATAGAAAAAACTAACTTTTCTCTCTCTAAAAAAATCAGTGTCAATAATAATTCTACATTTAAATTAAAAAAAAATTTATATATTATATATATATATATATAATTTATATATATATATATATATATATATATATATATATATATATATATATATATATATGGATTTAAAAAAAAACTAACCCCATTTATAACAAATTACATTATCAGGATAACAATTTGAGAAAGTGTAGGTTTGCTTTATTTCGCTTTAATGGCCTGATGATCATGTTCTGATCAAAAACACTCATTTACTTCATTTACATTTGATTAGCTTCACTTCCTTGCTATTTTATAACATTACATTTAGATTTCGAAATCTACAAACTCTGATATGCTCTCAGACTTCAGGACAATCCCACATATGCGGCTCCTTCGAACACATATGACAGTGTGTCATGGGACGTTTATAGTGTGCGGCCGCTCTTGGCTACTGTCTGGCAGTGGAGGTGTGAAGAGCAGCTCTTAATCTGAGTCTAATGCCCTTTAAAACTGTAAGGCGATCGTCCCGGCAGAATGAACGACATGTTTGCTGTCTGTCAAGATGGCCAGCGAAAGAAGAGAGTATGGCGGATCTCAGTTGATGGAACATCATCACTTCTCTTTACGAGAAACCCCAAAGGTTAAGTGTCAGCAGAGAGAAAACCTAGAGCTTGTATGATGCATCGAGTCAAAAATATGTGGCAAACCTTGAATTATTGTGAGTAGTGAGAGGTGATCAGCTGATTAATCAGATGATATTCAACCATATTAAAATGATCGGGTCCATCAGTTGTGTTTTACAACCAAAATTTGCTATTTTAAGTAAATATTGTACAAAAATGAGTGTGCATTTAAACTGGAAATTGTGTGTATGTTTTATCCACATTATTAGCCATCAAAAAATCTACTGAAAATCATGTAGATTAATGATATCTACTATAAATGGCGTGAGGAGCTTTTTGTAATGGACAACTGATTATGATAAATACTAAAAATGATCATCTATTTCATGCATAATCCTGGAGATGAAAGTCAAACCTCTTCACAGACTTCTCGCGCAGCAGCAACACTGGGCTCTTCCTCGGGCTCCATTCCTCCTCCAGGTACGATCCATTTGTCTGGATATCTGCTGCTGCTCACCAGTAACACCTGCGAGGAAACGGTTTACAAGTTTTCAGTCTGCCGGACCGGATGAGAGTCAGTGACAGGACAATATGTGACCCGGGACCACAAAACAAGTCATAAGGGTCAATTTCTCGAAATTGAGATTTATACATCATCTGAAAGCTGAATAAATGAGCTTTCCATTGACGTATGGTTTATTAGGATCGGACAATATTTGGCCAAGATACAACTATTTGAATATCTGAAATCTGAGGGTGCAAAAAAATCTAAATATTGAGAAAATCCCAATTAAAAAAATATAAACAAAGAACATAACAATTAATAAAAATAATAAAAAATTAGGTTTTGATATATTTACGGTAGGAAATTTACAAAATATCTTCATGGAACATGATCTTTACTTAATATCCTAATGATTTTTGCCATAAAAGAAAAATTGATAATTTTGACCCATACAATGTTTTTTTTTTGGCTATTGCCAATTATGCTTTTAAATGATGTAATCAAATGCTTTCTTGGATGTACCATGGTTTTCCATATTGACAAAACCATATCACAGTATATTTCAAAGTACTATAGTAGGCCTATTAACTAGTACCATGGTACTGCCACATTACTTTTCTATAAGCGATGGCCTTATCATCAAAGAATACCATGGTAAGTTACTTCTTGGTAGCGGTGCTCAAAATAAAAAAGTACCGTGCCACATTTTAAATGATCTTGATATTACCATCGGATACACCACAGTACTTTATTGCAAGGAAGGAAGTCTTTAAAGGTCTCTCATTTGAGATTTAGCACACAAGCTAACCGAGGCTTGTCATAGCACATGCATATTATTGCTCTATTGTTGGTTTTGATTGTCATCATTTGTAAGTCGCTTTGGATAAAAGCGTCTGCTAAGTGAGTAAATGTAAACGCTGCACGTGATCTCAGATCAGATGGACTTCAGTGAATCAATCAAGCTGTCAACGAGTGGAGCGTTCTCAGCGCAGCTTCATTGATTAGCGCTTGTCGCGTCGCTTAACGCTAGGCCAGCTCCGCTAACTAGTCCCTGGCTAACGTTACCACTGATAGCACGCCGCTACCGCGCAGCCAAAGCGCTTGAGATCCGCCAGCTGACGCGCTGACAGACCTTCTCCCGCGGCGCGACTCACCTCCTGCTCGGCGTCGTTCCTGAAGCACAGGCAGGCGGCCCGCTTCTTGTACCCGTCTCCATCATATGTGCGCGTTTGGTTCGACTTCAGCTTCATCATCTCGGGCTGCGCGTTGCGACTGAGATCGGAACCTGAACCTGCCGCGCGGCAAGAGAGACAAAGTCCGTCCGCGAATGGAAACCCCGCGTTAATCACTGGAAATAATCTCTTCTTCTGTTCCAGAGCCGACCACATCCCAGAGAAACACGCAAACAGAATCCAAAACCCAAAGGCATCTACGCAATCTGCGCAACCTACACAGATAAAAAACATAAAAAGCAATAAAAAGCACGTTGCTTGTTTTAGAGAATAGGGCCTGCGGATATGAAATTCCGCATAACAATCCGTTCATTGTATACGCGTTAATTTTTTTTGTTATTAATAACAATTTGTTTTATTACATTTTGTTAATTGTTGGTACATTAACAATAATTGTTAGGCTTGATCTAATCAGTAGGCTGTTGAATTAAATATTACAGTATTTTACAGAATATACAATATTATATTACTTTTATATCACCTTTATTAAGTTATTATTGTGACTTTAAACCGTTAAATTAATAATGGTTATATTGTTAATCAAATCAATATTTAATTAAAATATACATTACTGTAGTTTGTCTTGTAAATACTAATATGTAACCCATTTCTCACAATTAAAATGATTACAAAAATCTGTATAGCCAATTAATATACAAATAAAACAACATAAACATCCACAAAAAACTAAAAAATATATATACATATAAATAAAAAACTAAAATATATATATATAAAAAAATATACATATACATAAAAAAAAACATATATATATATATATATAAATATATATTAAAAGATATATCTCTGAAAATATATCCATTACCTCACTTTATTTAGACTTATTTATTACTTATTTACTTTATTTATAAACATTCTAAAAAGTAAACAAATCTCTCTCCGAATTAAATTCTCTCAAAATACATGTTTTCCCTTTGCACCGTATTTAAAGTAGTAACATAGGCCTATTTCTTTCAATTATTATGATATATTAAATTTAACTAACCATTAGTATTTAGTACTTAAAGTAGTAACACATTTCATTAAATTATTATGATATAATAATAAAATATTATATAATATTACACATAAGTTACCATTAGAGTTGTATATGAAAATGCACAAACAATTTGCAAAAGTATTTTTTATTAAGATTAACACACACTATACATACAAATAAAGTCTATAAATCTAATACACATTTTATAACTCTGATATTGTATTAATAAAATGTCACACACCATACGCCTATGTAGGCTATTTACTTCTACACGGACAATCACTGCAGAATAAAGGGTGTTTCTACTGCTGATGGGATTGACGTTGTCTTGGGCTTTTGCTGTCTGTTCATGACACCGAAAATACCTGAGGTGAATATTTCAGAAGTTATGAGTACTTGGATGCTTAAAATGCAGTCCAAAAGTGGATTAATATAGGCTATAATTTAGATTGCACTTTTGCTCAATACATGTATTTCAATGGAGTGTATAATTACATTTTTTAAGGGACCCTGAAAAGAATAAATCTGAATCCTTGAGAAGCATAGCTTATTGTCACTGTTGTGATCTGTCATGTACACAGCTAGATGATTAAAATAAATCATTTTGAAATAAATATTCCTAAAGCACTTGGGTGTGGAGAACCTTGAGCTGAGACCTGTAATGCAAACAGTCCTTTGAGGAAATACTGGAAAAGAAGGTGGTTTGTGAATGTTATGTATTATTGGTAATATTAATACATTTCAAATTTTTTTTATTTACTTTTTGGTACCTTGAGTCACCACTTGATGGCGTCCTGAAGCAAAACCACCTGAGAACCACTTCTATAAGCCAAGCATATTAGGGAATTATTTAAGTTGATGTGTAATTTCTTTCTTCACCATTACATTTTTTATCCTTAAATCTCTTTTTAACTGTGTAAGAAACACAAAGTGCTGTGTCCAGTTCATTCCCCATTAGGAATTAGTACAATAAATGTCATCATGTAGTTCCAAAACACCAATTGTTTTAGCTGGAATGTCTTCTAACACAATACACCAGCAAAGACGTCTGTTTTCTGCCAATCAGTTTCAAAGTGCAATTTGTACCCGCAAGGTCGGTGTCAGTGATGGCTTCAAAATCTAACAATGCTTCCAGAAACTTCAATAGTGACAAACAAACACAGAATTATACATCCAAATACAAGCCTTTGCTATCATCCTCAATGCTGATTCCTGGGGATTCTAGTGGAAAACATCACATAAGCTGCTGTTGAAGGAATAGTTCACATAAAATTTTGTATGTTTGCTGAAAATGTACTCCTGCTCAGGCCATCCAAGATGTAGATGAGTTTGATTCTTGTTTCTCAGAATAGATTTGGAGAAATTTAGCATTACGTCACTTGCTCACAAATGGATCCTCTGCAGTGAATGGGTGCCGTCAGAATGAGAGCCAAATCCAAAATTCCTAAATCCACCCACATGTTTGTTTAAAATTGTTTCTCGGATGTTTTTTGTAATGTTGTTGTTGTTGTTGTTGTAAGTGGTGTTTGATCTGTGCATATTTCTCTCCTGATTCGGACGAGATGACTTTTTCACTGGAGGAAGCAATATTATGAATTACGGACTCATATTTTAGCCAAAAGCAACAGTTTGAAGTTATAACCGTTCTAATGATGGATTTGTTTTTATAAACACGCAACGTTTTGCTTCATAAGATGTTAATTGCTGGACTGGAGTGCTGTGGATTATTGTGATGTTTTTATCAGCTGTTTGGACTCTCATTCTGACGGCACCCATTCACTGCAGAGGATCCATTGCTGAGCAAGTGATGGAATGCTACATTTCTCCAAATCTGTTCTAATTGAACAAACAAACTCATTTACATCTTGGATGGCCTGAGGGTGAGTTTTTTTTTTTGTTTGTTTTTTTTGGCTGAACTATTCCTTCAAGCTAAAACTACGTGCTCCCTTAAACCTGGCCTGGGTAACTTATATTTGATTACAAAATATAAGCACCTGCCTTGAAACAAATTTTCACTGATGGTTGCACAGTAATACACACTAATAAAAAGCTAGGTAAACTGTTAATTGGTAAACTGTAAACAGCTACATTCAAAATGAATGCATTCTATAGAACTATTAAGCCCATGATGTTACACATTAAATTATAGCTTGATCTAAATCTAGTCTACAACATAGACACAAAACTTACTAAACAATACTACAAACAAAGCATAAGTAGAAAAGCACCTCAGTCCAATAGATATATAGTAAAAGTAACTGGAAACACGTGACTTTTGTATGCAGTGTGATTCTGATTTCTACAGTATATTTGATCTAATGACATAAAACTCAGGTATTATGCAGAATATTACATCTATTACTGTTCTTTTGTGGCTGTAGAAAGATGTGAATGACATTCCATGTTATTCACAGGTTGGAGAGCAGACGGTTGGTTTGTTTGGTTGAGTATGAGGTAGTGCTCCAGTTAGATTGTTACTGCTCCTCCTCGTCATCTTCCTCAGCGTCCTCAGATGAGTCCTGAGGTTTTTCCTTTTCCTGTGTGAAACGGAATCAAACATTTGGAGATAAATGCATGGAAGCAAAGCTCCTCTCTTGCATGCTATATTTGACATTTACAATGCCATTTTAAACAGGTTTAGCAAGATAGTTTGACCTTTAAATTTGCACATCGATTCTGTGCAACTTGAAATGAAATATAAAATTTAAAGAGACAGTTCACCAAAAAATACACTACCGGCCGTCAGCAAATTAGAATGATTTGTGAAGGACTGTGACACTAAAATTCAGCTTTGCATCACAGGAATGAATTACATTTTAATACATATGTTCTTACCACAGATGACGTTTCGAGCCTAAAAGCTCTTCATCAGATAACATAAATAAATATTTTCTACTTTTGGAACTGTGGTGTGCAAACTTTGCTTTTCCTGCTTGAAATTGTTTTTGTGGTTGAGCACCCACATTGAGCTTTTGGCCTGTTGGATGTGTGCACTTTGATGGCAATTTTAATACAAATTAAAATAGAAATCTGCTATTTTAAATAATAATATTTCACATTACTGTTTTTACTGTAATCAAATAAATGCAGCCTTGGTGAGCTGAAGAGACTTCTTTCTATAACACTTTTATTATTTGTTTCAAACTTTTGACCAGTAGTGTACAATTACTGAACATTTACTCTCATGCCATCATGATTTTCTTTCTTCCATGAATGTTATGCACAGGACTTGATGCTGCAAAAATGCACGTTAAATATATTCAACAGGGCTCTGTGTTTTTAATGCATTGGCTAAGCATTCACATCTGCATACTTGCATAAAGTATAGATTTTTTTCCATGGTCAATATATGCTGCAAATATAATATAATATAATATAATATAATATAATATAATATAATATAATATAATATAATATAATATAATATAATATAATATAATATGTCCAGATTTTTGTTCCACAGAAGAAAGTAAATAATTATAGAATTTCTTGCACAAACTATTATTTTAATATATGTACCTCTTTCTTCGGTTTGCCCTTAGGTTTGCTGCCAGAAGCCGATGATTTCTATCGAACAGAAAATAAAATTAACAAACAATTATTCAAGTGTCAAAAAATCTGTCACTCAGTTGTATGCAATAAGCACTCCCAGGCTAAACCATTGGATAGAACCAAGGGCGCTTCTATTTTTTCAAATCTTTTCACAGGCCAATGTGGCATTGCATGGCAAGTGCACCAGTAGAGGGAGCCTGTTTCTGCACAGGACAACAGATGGAGGGGGCACTGAGTTCATTGAGGACTCTTGAGGCGGGAGCTGACAGTGCATTGCTCAGGGCTAAGTGGCTAACAGCGGGTCACCTGCATTTGGTCGGCGGATGAGCTGTCAACGAAAAACCTGCATTACACTATTCATAATTAATAATGCATATGTCTCTGTGTGTTTGCAAACCAGAGACAGCTGTGTTGTACTATTTGGCAATAGTGAGAAAAATAGTGTCTATATTTACATGGCTATGCCATAATCACACAAAGAGACTAATTATTCATAGTGTGAGTTAATTAAAAAGAAGAAGGCTTACTCTCTTGGATGGGCCTTTGTTTTTGCTGCCTTTTGGCCGTCCTCTTGGTCTTTTCGCAGTTGGCGACCCACTCGATTCCTGCAAGAAAACATGTTTATTAAGAAGTTGCCTTAATACAACACTGTAATGTTACTAAAACTGAGGATGCATCAACTATATTGTTAATGCATCATTGAAAGAATACAAGCCCCATGCATTTTTATATTCTTTTCGCTCAGAAAGTAAACTGGTTTAATATTGAGCACTAATAATTGATCACTAATGACGCACCTTTGGATGTTTCCTTGGTCTTCCTCGTCCCCTTTTCTCAACTCCATCCTTGTCTTTAAGGGAGACTGTTTGTTTCTCTGAATCACTCATGTTTCTCGGCTGTTTAAATGGAAATTGAATTAATTAAACAGCCGCTTTTATATCTAAGGAGATGCAATTTGAATTGATAACATAACTGATTATCTATTAATGTGACTTAAGTAGAGGTTTACAATGAATGCATTAGCTAATTATGAACTGATTATTCAAGCACCCACCTTTATAACTTAAATCAAGTATAAAAAGATCTAGATGCAATGACTGATTAAGTTTAAAGGAAGGATATATTGTGATCATTTTCAGGCATACAGCATTGGGGGTCTCTGGGACATTAAAACAATGCACAGTCAGTCTCATAAAGTTTAATAATTACATTCATGTCTGTAACCCTTCTGGGTACTTTGGAAAATAACTGGTGTTGATGCACAGGCGAGGCGCTCAGTAGGT